>NC_041065.1:0-45000 GCF_900634775.1 Gouania willdenowi
GTAGAAGGGAAACATCGAGAGGGGAAAGATAGACGAAAGTTAACAACAGGGGGGAGTTTGCGGACACAGTGTGATGAGGCTAAAACAGCCACACACTTACGAGCTAACCACAAGGTCAATGGCGTCTGAGGAAGGCGAATATACGCCGAAAACGTTACGGCAGATGACCTGAAAAAATTAATTTTGAATATGAAAGCGTTTTAGCTTAATTTTTGTACACCACCACCTTTGGGTGGTGGTTTCTTGAGTTGGGATTCTAGTCCTGGCCCATCATGGACCGTGCACCGCAGACCCTCACTTATAGTGGGGTCTAGCATACTCACCTTTACCTAACCCTAACCCTAACCCTAACCCTAACCCTAACCCTAACCCTAACCCTAAAACCCTAACCCTAACCCTAACCCTAACCCTAACCCTAACCCTAACCCTAACCACTGCACGGACACCTCACCCACTGATACAAATCCACAAAACCTTTTGATGTGTGACACAATGACGAGAGGAACACGAATAACATGCGTCGGCCCGTGCCTGCCTTTGATTCCCTATCTAACTGGGGGAGTCCTCGAACTCCCCCGGGGGGTCTCATCGAGAAAACACATTACCCTACCTAACCCTAACCCTAACCCTAACCCTAACCCTAACCCTAACCCTAACCCTTACCCTAACCCTAACCCTAACCCTAACCCTAACCCTAACCTATCCTAACCCTAACATTCACACCTGGCCCTAAACCTAAATTAGTGATACTTACCTGACCCTAAAATACTGAATTTGGCCCTAAACCTAAGATATGGGATACTTACCTGAACCTAAAATACGGGATTTGGCCCTAAACCTAAGATATGGGATTCTTGCCTAACCCTAAATCACACACACCTGGCACTTAACCTAATTAAGGATTGGCAGCACACCTCACCCTGAGAAAAAGAAAAAAAGTTAAAATGACATGTTTAAAGCCTAATGTGGCATATATACTAATAAAATGAAACCTAATTTGGCCCCTAATTTGAATTGTTTTCTAAATTTAATGTCTAATTTGACCTTTTGCTACTTTTTGTTTGAAAAACTCACCAGAATCCAACTAAACCCTAAAATCTTAAGCCCAAGCACAGGTTCACTTTTGTTGTTTGTCTAACCTCAGAACAGGTTCACTTTTATTGTCGACTTCAGCACAGGTTCGCCTGTCTTTTGATGTCCGTGTCTGAGACCCCCTTGTACCCCAAATAAACCCAAAAGAGGGAGGGACAAGACCTTGGGGTAAAGAAAACGAGGCAAAACCAAAGACACTAATAGGAAGAAGAGCTGTAACTGTACAGTAAGCTAAAGAAGAAAAGCTGAGGAAGGGACGAAGAATAGAAGAAGAAAAGCTGAAAGCAAAAAGAGGATAGAAATGGGAGGAATTGTGGAGGAGAAGTGAGAAGAAAAAGTAGCTAAGGGGAAAGAAGAGGGGAGGAGCCAAAGAGAAAGAAAAATGTACACAGAGGAGTGTGACACACTATAAAAGGGGAGACACAGAAGGTTGGACCACAGAAGAGGGAAAACATCGAGAGGGGAAAGATGGGAAGAAGGTTAACATCAGAGGGGAGTTCTATGGGACACAGTGTGTTGAAGGCAAGCACAGCCACACACACTTAGCAGCTCACACACACATGGTCAATGGCGTCTGATGAAGGCAAAAAGATGCCGAAACGTAGCGCAGATGACCTTGTTATTTTTTAAAAGCGTGTAGCTTAATTTTTTGAACCTCTGCCACCTTCGGGTGGTGGTTTTCTGAGTTTTGGGGACCCAGTCCTGACCCATTATGGACCGTGCACCGCAGACTCTCACTTTTAGTGGGGGTCTGCACACTTACCTTCACCTAACCCTAACCCTAACCCTAACCCTAACCCTAACCCTAACCCTAAACCCTAAACCCTAACCCTAACCCTAACCCTAACCCTAACCCTAAACCCTAACCCTAACCCTAACCCTAACCCTAACCCTAACCCTAACCCTAATCCTAACCCTAACCCTAACCCCTAACCCTTGCCCTAACCCTGTCCCTAACCCTAACCCTACGCCCCATCTCGGGTCGATATCGTTGCATTACCTTCACATGGATGGTCCCGTGTAATCTTCTGAATTTGTTTGGGTTTTACATGGCGTTCTACACCCCATTTCGAGTCTATTGCATTGCCTGGCCTTCACATTATATTGCATGCTGCACCCCAGTTGGGGCCTATACCATTACATGGCCCTCGTATGGATATGGCATCCTACACCCCATTTCTGGCATTATCATCACCATCATTATCATTCTAAACAGAGTGATCATCTTCTTCAGCATCCTCTGTGGTGGAGACCATGATTGGCCTTATCATCACCATCACCATCATTCCAGACAGAGTGATCATCTTCTTCAACATTCTCCTTGGAGAAGACCAAGATCATCCTTGTCAACAACATCATCATTGTCATCATCATTTTTGACAGAGCGAGGTTGCTGAGGTTCTCCACTAGATGGCGGCCTTCCCTCATTTGGTGTACCTTGAGTCTCAAGGTGAAATCCTTGGAGTGATTACCTGATTGGACCACCTGAGGGACTTGGGCCCATGAATCAACCTTATAAACACTGTAAAATCACGGAATTAGAACGGATTGAGCAAAATAAAGTAATGTATATCAACATGGGGTAAGGCAAAAATATTGGGATGGGAAAATTGGAGGGGAATTTGGGAACCATGGGTGAGCTTGGTTTTCCCGGGTATGACTTTCCTCTTAGAGGGGAGTGAGACTCCAGGGTGTAAGGACTCTGGGGTCGTGCGGTGTAAGGGGCACAGAGTGAGGTTATTGCAGGCAAAATTACGATTTACATTTTGGGTTTTATAATAAGTGCTGGGCTAACGAGCTTATAATGTAAGATTATATTCGGGATTAGCTTCAAATAGGAGACACATCCCGGGGCTTGATCGACCTCGGGAGGGCCACCCCCCGGGGAGGGTGTCTGGTGGTAATGGCCGAAACACCTGATGACCTGGGGGTTCACCACTGATGATGTGTCTCCCCAAAAGTTAGGAAAGCAGGTTAAGGTAAGGTCAAAATAATTTATGTTGTTGTAACACGACTTTTTAAATAGGGGATGGGATAGGGGGGTAAATTAATTTTGTTAGGATGCTTTAATCTCTGGTAGCTTAGGGTTGGGAAGTGGTCTAAGCATAAATTGAATCCTAAGCTTAATTGTGGACACCAGCCACCCTTTACCTCTCCCCCCTGTAGTTAGTGGTGGGAGAGAGGGGGAGGTGACCGGGTACGCCCAGACAGGCGGGGACGGGGCTCGGGCACAGACATGCCTCCACGTCTTATCCCGGTGAGTATAACTTGCTAAAAACTCTGGGTTTGGACATGACGTCCTACACCCCATTTCGATCATGTGTTGTTGCATGGGTTTACATTGACCTTTCTTCCTAACCCTAACCGCTACCGCCCCTGGGGGTAATGAGTTGTTGTAAGCCTTGGGCCTTATTCAGTATTATAATTCTAGTCTCAATCGCTATGCCCCCCCTCCCCTCCCCCTCCCCTAACCCCTAACCCCAACCCCAACTCTAAACCCCCCCCTCCCCCTCCCCCTATTCGGCCTTCAGCACTGCATTCGTAGCTGCAGGATGGGGCAATCTCACATAATTGATTCAGGGCCGGTCAAGACGACACGGTGGGGATGGACGGTCTCGAGTCAATCCACCACTGGCCCCTCACAGATTATTAATCGGACACATAGGCGCCCCCTTAGGGGGTTGGACTAGAGGCCATGCATTATACTGATTCCAAAACAAGTAAACAGGGTAAAGAATGCAAAAAAAGTTAAACAGAAGGGGGAGATATAGAAACAGGGGCTCGAAGGTGTAGGGTCAGTTGGGATCTGAGCGACATGCGAAGGTCCGTGCCCTGCCGTTTGGCCCCCTACACACAAACTGACTATCCAGGGACGGTTAGGGGGGGTCATTGGGATCATGACAATACTAACCATGTGCCTGTGCCACTCGGACAGCCGATCCCTTATACCAGGACCAAGACACCTCTCGGGGCCCCTGTGGGGAAAAGACACCCGGGCCTCGGCCCGACCTCCAGCCCTAACCCTAACCCCAACCCCAACCCCAACCCCACCCTAGCCCTAACCCTAATCCTAATCCTAACCCTAATCCTAACCCTAACCCTAACCCTAACCCCTATCCTAACCCTAACCCTTAACCCTTGCCCTTACTCTAACCCTAATCCTAACCCTAATCCTAACCCTAACCCTAACCCCTAACCCTTGCCCTAACCCTGTCCCTAACCCTAACCCTACGCCCCATCTCGGGTCGATATCGTTGCATTACCTTCACATGGATGGTCCCGTGTAATCTTCTGAATTTGTTTGGGTTTTACATGGCGTTCTACACCCCATTTCGAGTCTATTGCATTGCCTGGCCTTCACATTATATTGCATGCTGCACCCCAGTTGGGGCCTATACCATTACATGGCCCTCGTATGGATATGGCATCCTACACCCCATTTCTGGCATTTTCATCACCATCATTATCATTCTAAACAGAGTGATCATCTTCTTCAGCATCCTCTGTGGTGGAGACCATGATTGGCCTTATCATCACCATCACCATCATTCCAGACAGAGTGATCATCTTCTTCAACATTCTCCTTGGAGAAGACCAAGATCATCCTTGTCAACAACATCATCATTGTCATCATCATTGTTGACAGAGCGAGGTTGCTGAGGTTCTCCACTAGATGGCGGCCTTCCCTCATTTGGTGTACCTTGAGTCTCAAGGTGAAATCCTTGGAGTGATTACCTGATTGGACCACCTGAGGGACTTGGGCCCATGAATCAACCTTATAAACACTGTAAAATCACGGAATTAGAACGGATTGAGCAAAATAAAGTAATGTATATCAACATGGGGTAAGGCAAAAATATTGGGATGGGAAAATTGGAGGGGAATTTGGGAACCATGGGTGAGCTTGGTTTTCCCGGGTATGACTTTCCTCTTAGAGGGGAGTGAGACTCCAGGGTGTAAGGACTCTGGGGTCGTGCGGTGTAAGGGGCACAGAGTGAGGTTATTGCAGGCAAAATTACGATTTACATTTTGGGTTTTATAATAAGTGCTGGGCTAACGAGCTCATAATGTAAGATTATATTCGGGATTAGCTTCAAATAGGAGACACATCCCGGGGCTTGATCGACCTCGGGAGGGCCACCCCCCGGGGAGGGTGTCTGGTGGTAATGGCCGAAACACCTGATGACCTGGGGGTTCACCACTGATGATGTGTCTCCCCAAAAGTTAGGAAAGCAGGTTAAGGTAAGGTCAAAATAATTTATGTTGTTGTAACACGACTTTTTAAATAGGGGATGGGATAGGGGGGTAAATTAATTTTGTTAGGATGCTTTAATCTCTGGTAGCTTAGGGTTGGGAAGTGGTCTAAGCATAAATTGAATCCTAAGCTTAATTGTGGACACCAGCCACCCTTTACCTCTCCCCCCTGTAGTTAGTGGTGGGAGAGAGGGGGAGGTGACCGGGTACGCCCAGACAGGCGGGGACGGGGCTCGGGCACAGACATGCCTCCACGTCTTATCCCGGTGAGTATAACTTGCTAAAAACTCTGGGTTTGGACATGACGTCCTACACCCCATTTCGATCATGTGTTGTTGCATGGGTTTACATTGACCTTTCTTCCTAACCCTAACCGCTACCGCCCCTGGGGGTAATGAGTTGTTGTAAGCCTTGGGCCTTATTCAGTATTATAATTCTAGTCTCAATCGCTATGCCCCCCCTCCCCTAACCCCTAACCCTAACCCCAACCCCAACTCTAAACCCCCCCCCCCCCCCCCTCCCCCTCCCCCTATTCGGCTTTCAGCACTGCATTCGTAGCTGCAGGATGGGGCAATCGCACATAATTGATTCAGGGCCGGTCAAGACGACACGGTGGGGATGGACGGTCTCGAGTCAATCCACCACTGGCCCCTCACAGATTATTAATCGGACACATAGGCGCCCCCTTAGGGGGTTGGACTAGAGGCCATGCATTATACTGATTCCAAAACAAGTAAACAGGGTAAAGAATGCAAAAAAAGTTAAACAGAAGGGGGAGATATAGAAACAGGGGCTCGAAGGTGTAGGGTCAGTTGGGATCTGAGCGACATGCGAAGGTCCGTGCCCTGCCGTTTGGCCCCCTACACACAAACTGACTATCCAGGGACGGTTAGGGGGGGTCATTGGGATCATGACAATACTAACCATGTGCCTGTGCCACTCGGACAGCCGATCCCTTATACCAGGACCAAGACACCTCTCGGGGCCCCTGTGGGGAAAAGACACCCGGGCCTCGGCCCGACCTCCAGCCCTAACCCTAACCCCAACCCCAACCCCAACCCCACCCTAGCCCTAACCCTAACCCTAACCCTAACCCTAACCCTAACCCTAACCCTAACCCCTATCCTAACCCTAACCCTTAACCCTTGCCCTTACTCTAACCCTAATCCTAACCCTAACCCTAACCCCTAACCCTTGCCCTAACCCTGTCCCTAACCCTAACCCTACGCCCCATCTCGGGTCGATATCGTTGCATTACCTTCACATGGATGGTCCCGTGTAATCTTCTGAATTTGTTTGGGTTTTACATGGCGTTCTACACCCCATTTCGAGTCTATTGCATTGCCTGGCCTTCACATTATATTGCATGCTGCACCCCAGTTGGGGCCTATACCATTACATGGCCCTCGTATGGATATGGCATCCTACACCCCATTTCTGGCATTATCATCACCATCATTATCATTCTAAACAGAGTGATCATCTTCTTCAGCATCCTCTGTGGTGGAGACCATGATTGGCCTTATCATCACCATCACCATCATTCCAGACAGAGTGATCATCTTCTTCAACATTCTCCTTGGAGAAGACCAAGATCATCCTTGTCAACAACATCATCATTGTCATCATCATTTTTGACAGAGCGAGGTTGCTGAGGTTCTCCACTAGATGGCGGCCTTCCCTCATTTGGTGTACCTTGAGTCTCAAGGTGAAATCCTTGGAGTGATTACCTGATTGGACCACCTGAGGGACTTGGGCCCATGAATCAACCTTATAAACACTGTAAAATCACGGAATTAGAACGGATTGAGCAAAATAAAGTAATGTACATCAACATGGGGTAAGGCAAAAATATTGGGATGGGAAAATTGGAGGGGAATTTGGGAACCATGGGTGAGCTTGGTTTTCCCGGGTATGACTTTCCTTTTAGAGGGGAGTGAGACTCCAGGGTGTAAGGACTCTGGGGTCGTGCGGTGTAAGGGGCACAGAGTGAGGTTATTGCAGGCAAAATTACGATTTACATTTTGGGTTTTATAATAAGTGCTGGGCTAACGAGCTCATAATGTAAGATTATATTCGGGATTAGCTTCAAATAGGAGACACATCCCGGGGCTTGATCGACCTCGGGAGGGCCACCCCCCGGGGAGGGTGTCTGGTGGTAATGGCCGAAACACCTGATGACCTGGGGGTTCACCACTGATGATGTGTCTCCCCAAAAGTTAGGAAAGCAGGTTAAGGTAAGGTCAAAATAATTTATGTTGTTGTAACACGACTTTTTAAATAGGGGATGGGATAGGGGGGTAAATTAAGTTTGTTAGGATGCTTTAATCTCTGGTAGCTTAGGGTTGGGAAGTGGTCTAAGCATAAATTGAATCCTAAGCTTAATTGTGGACACCAGCCACCCTTTACCTCTCCCCCCTGTAGTTAGTGGTGGGAGAGAGGGGGAGGTGACCGGGTACGCCCAGACAGGCGGGGACGGGGCTCGGGCACAGACATGCCTCCACGTCTTATCCCGGTGAGTATAACTTGCTAAAAACTCTGGGTTTGGACATGACGTCCTACACCCCATTTCGATCATGTGTTGTTGCATGGGTTTACATTGACCTTTCTTCCTAACCCTAACCGCTACCGCCCCTGGGGGTAATGAGTTGTTGTAAGCCTTGGGCCTTATTCAGTATTATAATTCTAGTCTCAATCGCTATGCCCCCCCTAACCCCTAACCCCAACCCCAACTCTAAACCCCCCCCCCCCCCCCCCCCCCTCCCCCTATTCGGCTTTCAGCACTGCATTCGTAGCTGCAGGATGGGGCAATCTCACATAATTGATTCAGGGCCGGTCAAGACGACACGGTGGGGATGGACGGTCTCGAGTCAATCCACCACTGGCCCCTCACAGATTATTAATCGGACACATAGGCGCCCCCTTAGGGGGTTGGACTAGAGGCCATGCATTATACTGATTCCAAAACAAGTAAACAGGGTAAAGAATGCAAAAAAAGTTAAACAGAAGGGGGAGATATAGAAACAGGGGCTCGAAGGTGTAGGGTCAGTTGGGATCTGAGCGACATGCGAAGGTCCGTGCCCTGCCGTTTGGCCCCCTACACACAAACTGACTATCCAGGGACGGTTAGGGGGGGTCATTGGGATCATGACAATACTAACCATGTGCCTGTGCCACTCGGACAGCCGATCCCTTATACCAGGACCAAGACACCTCTCAGGGCCCCTGTGGGGAAAAGACACCCGGGCCTCGGCCCGACCTCCAGCCCTAACCCTAACCCCAACCCCAACCCCAACCCCACCCTAGCCCTAACCCTAACCCTAACCCTAACCCTAACCCTAACCCTAACCCTAACCCCTATCCTAACCCTAACCCTTAACCCTTGCCCTTACTCTAACCCTAATCCTAACCCTAACCCTAACCCCTAACCCTTGCCCTAACCCTAACCCTAACCCTAACCCTACGCCCCATCTCGGGTCGATATCGTTGCATTACCTTCACATGGATGGTCCCGTGTAATCTTCTGAATTTGTTTGGGTTTTACATGGCGTTCTACACCCCATTTCGAGTCTATTGCATTGCCTGGCCTTCACATTATATTGCATGCTGCACCCCAGTTGGGGCCTATACCATTACATGGCCCTCGTATGGATATGGCATCCTACACCCCATTTCTGGCATTATCATCACCATCATTATCATTCTAAACAGAGTGATCATCTTCTTCAGCATCCTCTGTGGTGGAGACCATGATTGGCCTTATCATCACCATCACCATCATTCCAGACAGAGTGATCATCTTCTTCAACATTCTCCTTGGAGAAGACCAAGATCATCCTTGTCAACAACATCATCATTGTCATCATCATTGTTGACAGAGCGAGGTTGCTGAGGTTCTCCACTAGATGGCGGCCTTCCCTCATTTGGTGTACCTTGAGTCTCAAGGTGAAATCCTTGGAGTGATTACCTGATTGGACCACCTGAGGGACTTGGGCCCATGAATCAACCTTATAAACACTGTAAAATCACGGAATTAGAACGGATTGAGCAAAATAAAGTAATGTATATCAACATGGGGTAAGGCAAAAATATTGGGATGGGAAAATTGGAGGGGAATTTGGGAACCATGGGTGAGCTTGGTTTTCCCGGGTATGACTTTCCTCTTAGAGGGGAGTGAGACTCCAGGGTGTAAGGACTCTGGGGTCGTGCGGTGTAAGGGGCACAGAGTGAGGTTATTGCAGGCAAAATTACGATTTACATTTTGGGTTTTATAATAAGTGCTGGGCTAACGAGCTTATAATGTAAGATTATATTCGGGATTAGCTTCAAATAGGAGACACATCCCGGGGCTTGATCGACCTCGGGAGGGCCACCCCCCGGGGAGGGTGTCTGGTGGTAATGGCCGAAACACCTGATGACCTGGGGGTTCACCACTGATGATGTGTCTCCCCAAAAGTTAGGAAAGCAGGTTAAGGTAAGGTCAAAATAATTTATGTTGTTGTAACACGACTTTTTAAATAGGGGATGGGATAGGGGGGTAAATTAATTTTGTTAGGATGCTTTAATCTCTGGTAGCTTAGGGTTGGGAAGTGGTCTAAGCATAAATTGAATCCTAAGCTTAATTGTGGACACCAGCCACCCTTTACCTCTCCCCCCTGTAGTTAGTGGTGGGAGAGAGGGGGAGGTGACCGGGTACGCCCAGACAGGCGGGGACGGGGCTCGGGCACAGACATGCCTCCACGTCTTATCCCGGTGAGTATAACTTGCTAAAAACTCTGGGTTTGGACATGACGTCCTACACCCCATTTCGATCATGTGTTGTTGCATGGGTTTACATTGACCTTTCTTCCTAACCCTAACCGCTACCGCCCCTGGGGGTAATGAGTTGTTGTAAACCTTGGGCCTTATTCAGTATTATAATTCTAGTCTCAATCGCTATGCCCCCCCTCCCCTAACCCCTAACCTCAACCCCAACCCCAACTCTAACCCCCCCCACCCACCCCCCCTCCCCCTCCCCCTATTCGGCTTTCAGCACTGCATTCGTAGCTGCAGGATGGGGCAATCGCACATAATTGATTCAGGGCCGGTCAAGACGACACGGTGGGGATGGACGGTCTCGAGTCAATCCACCACTGGCCCCTCACAGATTATTAATCGGACACATAGGCGCCCCCTTAGGGGGTTGGACTAGAGGCCATGCATTATACTGATTCCAAAACAAGTAAACAGGGTAAAGAATGCAAAAAAAGTTAAACAGAAGGGGGAGATATAGAAACAGGGGCTCGAAGGTGTAGGGTCAGTTGGGATCTGAGCGACATGCGAAGGTCCGTGCCCTGCCGTTTGGCCCCCTACACACAAACTGACTATCCAGGGACGGTTAGGGGGGGTCATTGGGATCATGACAATACTAACCATGTGCCTGTGCCACTCGGACAGCCGATCCCTTATACCAGGACCAAGACACCTCTCAGGGCCCCTGTGGGGAAAAGACACCCGGGCCTCGGCCCGACCTCCAGCCCTAACCCTAACCCCAACCCCAACCCCAACCCCACCCTAGCCCTAACCCTAACCCTAACCCTAACCCTAACCCTAACCCTAACCCTAACCCCTATCCTAACCCTAACCCTTAACCCTTGCCCTTACTCTAACCCTAATCCTAACCCTAACCCTAACCCCTAACCCTTGCCCTAACCCTGTCCCTAACCCTAACCCTACGCCCCATCTCGGGTCGATATCGTTGCATTACCTTCACATGGATGGTCCCGTGTAATCTTCTGAATTTGTTTGGGTTTTACATGGCGTTCTACACCCCATTTCGAGTCTATTGCATTGCCTGGCCTTCACATTATATTGCATGCTGCACCCCAGTTGGGGCCTATACCATTACATGGCCCTCGTATGGATATGGCATCCTACACCCCATTTCTGGCATTATCATCACCATCATTATCATTCTAAACAGAGTGATCATCTTCTTCAGCATCCTCTGTGGTGGAGACCATGATTGGCCTTATCATCACCATCACCATCATTCCAGACAGAGTGATCATCTTCTTCAACATTCTCCTTGGAGAAGACCAAGATCATCCTTGTCAACAACATCATCATTGTCATCATCATTTTTGACAGAGCGAGGTTGCTGAGGTTCTCCACTAGATGGCGGCCTTCCCTCATTTGGTGTACCTTGAGTCTCAAGGTGAAATCCTTGGAGTGATTACCTGATTGGACCACCTGAGGGACTTGGGCCCATGAATCAACCTTATAAACACTGTAAAATCACGGAATTAGAACGGATTGAGCAAAATAAAGTAATGTACATCAACATGGGGTAAGGCAAAAATATTGGGATGGGAAAATTGGAGGGGAATTTGGGAACCATGGGTGAGCTTGGTTTTCCCGGGTATGACTTTCCTTTTAGAGGGGAGTGAGACTCCAGGGTGTAAGGACTCTGGGGTCGTGCGGTGTAAGGGGCACAGAGTGAGGTTATTGCAGGCAAAATTACGATTTACATTTTGGGTTTTATAATAAGTGCTGGGCTAACGAGCTCATAATGTAAGATTATATTCGGGATTAGCTTCAAATAGGAGACACATCCCGGGGCTTGATCGACCTCGGGAGGGCCACCCCCCGGGGAGGGTGTCTGGTGGTAATGGCCGAAACACCTGATGACCTGGGGGTTCACCACTGATGATGTGTCTCCCCAAAAGTTAGGAAAGCAGGTTAAGGTAAGGTCAAAATAATTTATGTTGTTGTAACACGACTTTTTAAATAGGGGATGGGATAGGGGGGTAAATTAAGTTTGTTAGGATGCTTTAATCTCTGGTAGCTTAGGGTTGGGAAGTGGTCTAAGCATAAATTGAATCCTAAGCTTAATTGGGGACACCAGCCACCCTTTACCTCTCCCCCCTGTAGTTAGTGGTGGGAGAGAGGGGGAGGTGACCGGGTACGCCCAGACAGGCGGGGACGGGGCTCGGGCACAGACATGCCTCCACGTCTTATCCCGGTGAGTATAACTTGCTAAAAACTCTGGGTTTGGACATGACGTCCTACACCCCATTTCGATCATAGGTTGTTGCATGGGTTTACATTGACCTTTCTTCCTAACCCTAACCGCTACCGCCCCTGGGGGTAATGAGTTGTTGTAAGCCTTGGGCCTTATTCAGTATTATAATTCCAGTCTCAATCGCTATGCCCCCCCTCCCCTCCCCCTCCCCTAACCCCTAACCCCAACCCCAACTCTAACCCCCCCCCTCCCCCTCCCCCTATTCGGCTTTCAGCACTGCATTCGTAGCTGCAGGATGGGGCAATCTCACATAATTGATTCAGGGCCGGTCAAGACGACACGGTGGGGATGGACGGTCTCGAGTCAATCCACCACTGGCCCCTCACAGATTATTAATCGGACACATAGGCGCCCCCTTAGGGGGTTGGACTAGAGGCCATGCATTATACTGATTCCAAAACAAGTAAACAGGGTAAAGAATGCAAAAAAAGTTAAACAGAAGGGGGAGATATAGAAACAGGGGCTCGAAGGTGTAGGGTCAGTTGGGATCTGAGCGACATGCGAAGGTCCGTGCCCTGCCGTTTGGCCCCCTACACACAAACTGACTATCCAGGGACGGTTAGGGGGGGTCATTGGGATCATGACAATACTAACCATGTGCCTGTGCCACTCGGACAGCCGATCCCTTATACCAGGACCAAGACACCTCTCAGGGCCCCTGTGGGGAAAAGACACCCGGGCCTCGGCCCGACCTCCAGCCCTAACCCTAACCCCAACCCCAACCCCAACCCCACCCTAGCCCTAACCCTAACCCTAACCCTAACCCTAACCCTAACCCTAACCCTAACCCCTATCCTAACCCTAACCCTTAACCCTTGCCCTTACTCTAACCCTAATCCTAACCCTAACCCTAACCCCTAACCCTTGCCCTAACCCTGTCCCTAACCCTAACCCTACGCCCCATCTCGGGTCGATATCGTTGCATTACCTTCACATGGATGGTCCCGTGTAATCTTCTGAATTTGTTTGGGTTTTACATGGCGTTCTACACCCCATTTCGAGTCTATTGCATTGCCTGGCCTTCACATTATATTGCATGCTGCACCCCAGTTGGGGCCTATACCATTACATGGCCCTCGTATGGATATGGCATCCTACACCCCATTTCTGGCATTATCATCACCATCATTATCATTCTAGACAGAGTGATCATCTTCTTCAGCATCCTCTGTGGTGGAGACCATGATTGGCCTTATCATCACCATCACCATCATTCCAGACAGAGTGATCATCTTCTTCAACATTCTCCTTGGAGAAGACCAAGATCATCCTTGTCAACAACATCATCATTGTCATCATCATTGTTGACAGAGCGAGGTTGCTGAGGTTCTCCACTAGATGGCGGCCTTACCTCATTTTGTGTACCTTGGGTCTCAAGGTGAAATCCTTGGAGTGATTACCTGATTGGACCACCTGAGGGACTTAGTTCCATTAATCAACCTTATAAACACTGTAAAATCGCAGAAGTACAACGGATAGTGCAAAATGAAGTAATGTATAACAAAATGGGGCAAGGTAGAAAAATTGGGATGGGAAAAGTAGATGGGAATTTGGGAACCATGGGTTAGCTTGGTTTTCCCGGGTATGACTTTCCTCTTAGAGGGGAGTGAGACTCCAGGGTGTAAGGACTCTGGGGTCGTGCGGTGTAAGGGGCACAGAGTGAGGTTATTGCAGGCAAAATTACGATTTACATTTTGGGTTTTATAATAAGTGCTGGGCTAACGAGCTCATAATGTAAGATTATATTCGGGATTAGCTTCAAATAGGAGACACATCCCGGGGCTTGATCGACCTCGGGAGGGCCACCCCCCCGGGGAGGGTGTCTGGTGGTAATGGCCGAAACACCTGATGACCTGGGGGTTCACCACTGATGATGTGTCTCCCCAAAAGTTAGGAAAGCAGGTTAAGGTAAGGTCAAAATAATTTATGTTGTTGTAACACGACTTTTTAAATAGGGGATGGGATAGGGGGGTAAATTAATTTTGTTAGGATGCTTTAATCTCTGGTAGCTTAGGGTTGGGAAGTGGTCTAAGCATAAATTGAATCCTAAGCTTAATTGTGGACACCAGCCACCCTTTACCTCTCCCCCCTGTAGTTAGTGGTGGGAGAGAGGGGGAGGTGACCGGGTACGCCCAGACAGGCGGGGACGGGGCTCGGGCACAGACATGCCTCCACGTCTTATCCCGGTGAGTATAACTTGCTAAAAACTCTGGGTTTGGACATGACGTCCTACACCCCATTTCGATCATGTGTTGTTGCATGGGTTTACATTGACCTTTCTTCCTAACCCTAACCGCTACCGCCCCTGGGGGTAATGAGTTGTTGTAAGCCTTGGGCCTTATTCAGTATTATAATTCTAGTCTCAATCGCTATGCCCCCCCTAACCCCTAACCTCAACCCCAACCCCAACTCTAAACCCCCCCCCCACCCCCCCCCTCCCCCTCCCCCTATTCGGCTTTCAGCACTGCATTCGTAGCTGCAGGATGGGGCAATCGCACATAATTGATTCAGGGCCGGTCAAGACGACACGGTGGGGATGGACGGTCTCGAGTCAATCCACCACTGGCCCCTCACAGATTATTAATCGGACACATAGGCGCCCCCTTAGGGGGTTGGACTAGAGGCCATGCATTATACTGATTCCAAAACAAGTAAACAGGGTAAAGAATGCAAAAAAAGTTAAACAGAAGGGGGAGATATAGAAACAGGGGCTCGAAGGTGTAGGGTCAGTTGGGATCTGAGCGACATGCGAAGGTCCGTGCCCTGCCGTTTGGCCCCCTACACACAAACTGACTATCCAGGGACGGTTAGGGGGGGTCATTGGGATCATGACAATACTAACCATGTGCCTGTGCCACTCGGACAGCCGATCCCTTATACCAGGACCAAGACACCTCTCGGGGCCCCTGTGGGGAAAAGACACCCGGGCCTCGGCCCGACCTCCAGCCCTAACCCTAACCCCAACCCCAACCCCAACCCCACCCTAGCCCTAACCCTAACCCTAACCCTAACCCTAACCCTAACCCTAACCCTAACCCCTACCCTAACCCTAACCCTTAACCCTTGCCCTTACTCTAACCCTAATCCTAACCCTAACCCTAACCCCTAACCCTTGCCCTAACCCTGTCCCTAACCCTAACCCTACGCCCCATCTCGGGTCGATATCGTTGCATTACCTTCACATGGATGGTCCCGTGTAATCTTCTGAATTTGTTTGGGTTTTACATGGCGTTCTACACCCCATTTCGAGTCTATTGCATTGCCTGGCCTTCACATTATATTGCATGCTGCACCCCAGTTGGGGCCTATACCATTACATGGCCCTCGTATGGATATGGCATCCTACACCCCATTTCTGGCATTATCATCACCATCATTATCATTCTAAACAGAGTGATCATCTTCTTCAGCATCCTCTGTGGTGGAGACCATGATTGGCCTTATCATCACCATCACCATCATTCCAGACAGAGTGATCATCTTCTTCAACATTCTCCTTGGAGAAGACCAAGATCATCCTTGTCAACAACATCATCATTGTCATCATCATTTTTGACAGAGCGAGGTTGCTGAGGTTCTCCACTAGATGGCGGCCTTCCCTCATTTGGTGTACCTTGAGTCTCAAGGTGAAATCCTTGGAGTGATTACCTGATTGGACCACCTGAGGGACTTGGGCCCATGAATCAACCTTATAAACACTGTAAAATCACGGAAATAGAACGGATTGAGCAAAATAAAGTAATGTATATCAACATGGGGTAAGGCAAAAATATTGGGATGGGAAAATTGGAGGGGAATTTGGGAACCATGGGTGAGCTTGGTTTTCCCGGGTATGACTTTCCTTTAGAGGGGAGTGAGACTCCAGGGTGTAAGGACTCTGGGGTCGTGCGGTGTAAGGGGCACAGAGTGAGGTTATTGCAGGCAAAATTACGATTTACATTTTGGGTTTTATAATAAGTGCTGGGCTAACGAGCTCATAATGTAAGATTATATTCGGGATTAGCTTCAAATAGGAGACACATCCCGGGGCTTGATCGACCTCGGGAGGGCCACCCCCCGGGGAGGGTGTCTGGTGGTAATGGCCGAAACACCTGATGACCTGGGGGTTCACCACTGATGATGTGTCTCCCCAAAAGTTAGGAAAGCAGGTTAAGGTAAGGTCAAAATAATTTATGTTGTTGTAACACGACTTTTTAAATAGGGGATGGGATAGGGGGGTAAATTAATTTTGTTAGGATGCTTTAATCTCTGGTAGCTTAGGGTTGGGAAGTGGTCTAAGCATAAATTGAATCCTAAGCTTAATTGTGGACACCAGCCACCCTTTACCTCTCCCCCCTGTAGTTAGTGGTGGGAGAGAGGGGGAGGTGACCGGGTACGCCCAGACAGGCGGGGACGGGGCTCGGGCACAGACATGCCTCCACGTCTTATCCCGGTGAGTATAACTTGCTAAAAACTCTGGGTTTGGACATGACGTCCTACACCCCATTTCGATCATGTGTTGTTGCATGGGTTTACATTGACCTTTCTTCCTAACCCTAACCGCTACCGCCCCTGGGGGTAATGAGTTGTTGTAAGCCTTGGGCCTTATTCAGTATTATAATTCTAGTCTCAATCGCTATGCCCCCCCTCCCCTAACCCCTAACCCCAACCCCAACCCCAACTCTAACCCCCCCCCCCCTCCCCCTCCCCCTATTCGGCTTTCAGCACTGCATTCGTAGCTGCAGGATGGGGCAATCTCACATAATTGATTCAGGGCCGGTCAAGACGACACGGTGGGGATGGACGGTCTCGAGTCAATCCACCACTGGCCCCTCACAGATTATTAATCGGACACATAGGCGCCCCCTTAGGGGGTTGGACTAGAGGCCATGCATTATACTGATTCCAAAACAAGTAAACAGGGTAAAGAATGCAAAAAAAGTTAAACAGAAGGGGGAGATATAGAAACAGGGGCTCGAAGGTGTAGGGTCAGTTGGGATCTGAGCGACATGCGAAGGTCCGTGCCCTGCCGTTTGGCCCCCTACACACAAACTGACTATCCAGGGACGGTTAGGGGGGGTCATTGGGATCATGACAATACTAACCCTAACCCTAACCCTAACCCTAACCCTGGCCCTAAACCTAAGATGGTGACTTTTGACCTAACCCTAAAATACTTACCTGGCCCTAAACCTAAAATTATGTACTTACCTGTTGCGCAATCACGCACACCTGGCCTAATCCTAACTTAATTGGCAGTTAACTTCTCCCTGTGAAAAAAAGTCAAAAAGAAAAAAATCTAAATAATTGTAGAGCTAAAAAATAAAGCCTATATAAACTTCAATAAAATAAAAATTATTCTGACCCTAAAATATTGTTCCTAAGTCTAAAGTGACATTTTGTTAATTTTTGTTCCTTTCAACTCACCTGAATTTTAAACCAAAACCTATCATCTATAGCCACAGCTCATTTCCGATCTTACTAAATGTATTTTAAACCAAAATAAAGCACATTGTTTATGTGGGTGACGGTCCGTGATTGTGAGACTCCCCTGTACCCCAAAAGTAACCCAAAAAGAGGTCGGGACAGGACGCTGGAAGTAAAGAATACGAGACAAAATACAAAACATAAAACAATGGAAGCCAAAGCAAAGAAGGGAAAACATTTAGTTAAAGAAAAGAAAGGATTTGTAAGCAAAAAGAGGATGGATAAGGAAAGAATTTTGGAGTGGAAAAGGGAGGAAAGAGAAACAAAGTGGAAAGAGACGGAAGGGGAGGAGTTAAAGTAAAGAGGAACACTGACCGTACACGAAGCACAATCAGAGGCTATAAAAGGAGCAACACAGAGTCAAAGCACAGACGAGGGGAAACATCAGAGGGGAACAGATGGATATAAAGGCAGATAGAGGGACACAGTGTGGAGAGATGGCTAAAGGAGCCACACACACACACATGGTCCAGTATGCCTGATGAAGGTTAAACAAGACCGAAACGTTGCAATAGTGACCATGACTGGCGATACAGCCGAATTTTTTGAACCCCCATCACCTTCGGGTGGTGGGATTTTGAATGTGGGGGTCCCGGCCCTGGGCTCTTGATGGACCGTGCACCGCGGGCCTCCACTCCAAGTGGGGGTCAGCACACTTACCTTTTCCTAACCAGCCAGTGCCTCGGAGCTCGGGGTCTGGGACCCCCCCACTCTAAACCAGAGCCCAAAAACCTGTCCTAACCCTAACATACTTACCTGGCCCTAAACCTAAGATGGTGACTTTTGACCTAACCCTAAAATACTTACCTGGCCCTAAACCTAAAATTATGTACTTACCTGTTGCGCAATCACGCACACCTGGCCTAATCCTAACTTAATTGGCAGTTAACTTCTCCCTGTGAAAAAAAGTCAAAAAGAAAAAAATCTAAATAATTGTAGAGCTAAAAAATAAAGCCTATATAAACTTCAATAAAATAAAAATTATTCTGACCCTAAAATATTGTTCCTAAGTCTAAAGTGACATTTTGTTAATTTTTGTTCCTTTCAACTCACCTGAATTTTAAACCAAAACCTATCATCTATAGCCACAGCTCATTTCCGATCTTACTAAATGTATTTTAAACCAAAATAAAGCACATTGTTTATGTGGGTGACGGTCCGTGATTGTGAGACTCCCCTGTACCCCAAAAGTAACCCAAAAGAGGTCGGGACAGGACGCTGGAAGTAAAGAATACGAGACAAAATACAAAACATAAAACAATGGAAGCCAAAGCAAAGAAGGGAAACATTTAGTTAAAGAAAAGAAAGGATTTGTAAGCAAAAAGAGGATGGATAAGGAAAGAATTTTGGAGTGGAAAAGGGAGGAAAGAGAAACAAAGTGGAAAGAGACGGAAGGGGAGGAGTTAAAGTAAAGAGGAACACTGACCGTACACGAAGCACAATCAGAGGCTATAAAAGGAGCAACACAGAGTCAAAGCACAGACGAGGGGAAACATCAGAGGGGAACAGATGGATATAAAGGCAGATAGAGGGACACAGTGTGGAGAGATGGCTAAAGGAGCCACACACACACACATGGTCCAGTATGCCTGATGAAGGTTAAACAAGACCGAAACGTTGCAGCAATAGTGACCATGACTGGCGATACAGCCGAATTTTTTGAACCCCCATCACCTTCGGGTGGTAGGATTTTGAATGTGGGGGTCCCGGCCCTGGGCTCTTGATGGACCGTGCACCGCGGGCCTCCACTCCAAGTGGGGGTCAGCACACTTACCTTTTCCTAACCCTAACCCTAACCCTAACCCCCTAACCCTAACCCTAACCCTAACCCTAACTCTAGCGCCTTCTACTGGCGAGTTAAGCAAGAAGAAAGATCAGAAAATTCATAGGTGCACGTTGCTATATCTCAGCTTCTGTATGTGCCACAGACTTCCTCCTCACATTTTTTAAAAGGTCTAATTTAGTTCTACAACATATAAAAAATCCAGAATTCCAGCGCCTTCTAGTGGCGAGTTAGGCAAGATGAAAGACGGGAAAATCCAGAGATTCACATGGTCGTATCTCTGCTTCTGTTTGTGCCACAGACTTCTGGAAAGGTCTAAGTGAGTTCTATAACATATAAAAAATTCAGAATGCCAGCACTTTCCTATCCAGCAAGAGAAAATATGTAAAAATCCATAGACTCACATGATTGTATCTCAGCTTCTACATATGCCACTGACTTGTGATTGGTATCATCAGAAAGGTCTTTTCGAGCTGTAAAACATACGTGAATATCAAAGTAATACCTTATTCCACTGTGGAGCTATGACTTAATGATTTTCTCCCATTCACTTCAATGGAGCAGAAACAAAGTGTCGTGTAACTTTTAAAGGAAAGGTGGTAGAAACTGGAGACTTGGACCATCAGAAGGCTGTGGTCTTATGACATAGTGTGTGAATTGTCAAGTGTATAGGGTCATCTGTTGATTTTTAATGAATTTTTTAAGGAATCGTGAGGGGAAAAAAATATGCAAATGAGCCGCACCCCAGTGGCACAGCTGCTCGTTAACTGGCCTATATAAGGAAAGCAGCTCAGTCACTTCAGATCTGACCACTGTACTGAGAGCATCTATTAAGACACATAGAAAATCTCTATAAAACTCCTATAAAAACCTGCTATTTCTTGTTTTATGC
Organism: Gouania willdenowi; assembly: GCF_900634775.1. Classification (NCBI taxonomy): domain Eukaryota; kingdom Metazoa; phylum Chordata; class Actinopteri; order Blenniiformes; family Gobiesocidae; genus Gouania; species Gouania willdenowi. Next base: position 20,551 of record NC_041065.1, read on the forward strand.
TGTGTATTACCCGTATTACTTACATGTGTGTATTTGTTGATTAATTGTACCTGTGCTTGTGTTTACTGTTTATTTGTAGAATTTACTTACCTGGACTGTTAAACGTTTTTTTTACCTGTTTTATTTTTTAATTTTCATACCTGTACTTGTGCTTTGACTGTTTATTTTTACCTACCTGTGTGTGTTTGTTCATTTATTGTACCTGTGCTTGTGTTTACCTGTTGTTATTTTCTTTAATTACATCAACTGTGTTAAAAATGGATTTTTGCAATCCCAAAAACCTGTTTGAGGAGGTGGCTGCAAACAATATTGACAACATGGTGCCAAGTATCATGACCTTTGATGGGGACTTGGGGGATTGGCTAAAAAACAACGATGACAAAATTCCTCTCTACGCGAGTAATATTGAGGACCCTGAGTCAATGCTCGACTTTGTGTATGACATTGATGGTATTGTTGTGGAGGTGTCCACACTGGCAGGTATTGCCACTGGCTTCCACCGCCTGCTCCTGCCAGAGTTCATGCTGAGGCACCTCAAGCCACATTACCATCATGTTAAAAAACATTTGAATTTGGACGGCATCCCATCTAAGGCTCTGGAGTGCCTGAAACACACCCAGGGTTTTAACATAGGGTGGGTGGATGGTGGCTATGTGGTGTCGTTAGTCTTTCTCCCAAAAAATCCCCGGGACCCATTCTGCCGGTGGGAGCAGGAGACGTGGGTCAAGGACACCACATTGGGGATTCTGAGGGACATCAAGTTGAACTTCATTCACCGCCTCAAAAATCCCCCCCCCCCATGAGCTTTGTCGCCCCACGCTGCAGAAGAATACACTGTGGGAGCCACATGGGATGGATGTGTTGGTGGGGGACCAAGCATACATCTTGGGCCTGCTTGACCAAAGCATTGTTGAATGCAGCCAAAACCCACACATCCATCTCATGAGGACGGTCAGCAGGTTTGGCTTCAAGAGCCAATTTCGCTTGGACTTGATTCTGCTGGCCGACCCACAGTGTGTTACCAGCATCAGCATGCACGCCGCCTGTGAAATCCGGCCCAAGGATCCCTCAGTGGTCCTTTTGTGGTCCCGGGCCGGTCTCCAGGATCACTTTGGGGCGCAAACAAAAGTCTTCACAGCTTTGGGGATGTTTGAGGCGGTGAATGCTCAGACAACATTTACTGGGCGTGGTCTGTCCCTGAGCAGGGAGGTGCGGAGCCTGTGCACACCGGGGAGGCTGACCTTCCTCCAGTTCTATGTGAACTCCCCACACGTGCACGTTAAGATGCCCTACAAGCACCCAGTGAGTGGGGACATCACATGCATAGGTCTCTCCCACCCACAGTTTCGCCAGGCTATGGCGAAGAGGGCCTTGACTACCTGGCCCACATGGAGGACCTGGGAAAAAAAATGCGATGTCCTTACTCACTGCGGATTGAGCAGGTGGCACTGTTTGGGGAGCCAGAGGAAATCCCACAAGTGATGGTGCCAGAGGAGTTTTTCCACACTGGGAACCTCCGGCAGTTCTTTCGGCGTAACCCTGTGGTCCTCCCATTCTCGCTGTGGTACGATGAAGTATCCTCGCTGATGGGTGTCATGCATGGTGTGGTGAAGACCTTAGTCACCACTCTGAAGAGGCTTCACCAAAGGCATGCAGGCTTGGGGGGATGTGATGCCAGCTGGAAGGCTTTTCAGGCTGAGCTGGCCTTAGAGGAGGTGTTCTATGGGCATCCTCTAAGCCAAGCAGACTCAGAATACTGCATGGCCTTGGGGACCTCCTCCACCAACACCCACAGCCTCACCCATCAGCGCGGTTTCCTCTGCCTGGCCCCCCACAACAGTGCCACCATCGATGAGGACAGGCCACCGCCACTGATGCACTGGACCAGGGACCCAACGCAAAAAGCCCGGATAGAGCGCCTCTTCCCACTGACCAATGCACTGGAGGCAGAGCCAGTGGTAGTGGGGGTGGCGCTCTTCTGGGTACTTGTGAAGGACCTCTATGACCGGATCCCCCTCATCCCCTTCAAGGGCCCAGATCCTCCGGAATACCTCAAGGGCCACGTGACCCTAGAGCGTCTGACAGAGGATCTGGCCACCAGGGACTCCTTTCCTGTGCCTTATGTTTTTCATAGGGCCAGGCAGCTGGTGGAGGGTGCCGGGAAGAGCGTTGTTGAATGTCTTTGCTTGGCCTTCAAAGAGCTAGGCATACGCTATTTCCCGGACATCCACTACAGGACAAAAAATAAGGCAAAGAAGGTGGTCTGGAACTGGGGGGACTTTGTTGAAGTCCACGCCACTGGGGATGCTCCTTCAGAGCAAAGCTCAGCAGCAGCCTTGGTGGGGGATATCTGCGGGGAAATGGAGCGCCGGGGCCTGACCTATGCCCGAAACCTGGAAAGGTATCGGGATTACGGAATGCCCTGGCTGGCTGCAGTCATCCGCCGTCTGCCCAAAAAAATCTCGGAAAATGCAGACACAAAATTCAAAGTGCTGACTTTTGTTAGTTGTTTGTGTCTCATACACAACAAAGACTACATCAGCTACAAAGAGCTGCAGCTCCTTATGAAGGAGATGGGGACGAATCAGGCAGTGCTCCAGAAGTACCTGATCCAAAGTCGGTTCCAGCTGGTCAAAGTGTTCACCATGTCAGTGTGGGGTTTCCACAAAGACATACCGTACTTCATGGTGAAACGAAGGGAGCCCCTCCCACCACACCTCCAGGACAGGAAGAGGGAGGGGGATGATGTTGAGCCGAAATCACGGGAGGAGGAAGTGGAGGACGTGATGGCTGCAGATGATGAGCCAGGCCCTTCATCCTGCAACATCCGCAGCAACTTTGTCCCTGACTGTGCACAAAAAAAATGGTCATCACTGGAGCTGTCACTGGTCATCTTGAACCCCAATCACAATGTACAGTTGGCTTACAGGGCTTACCAAGACAAATGCAAGGAAAACCACTTGCCTGCAAGGAGCTTCACTGCATTCAAAAGGAAGCATGAAAGAATGATGGAGGAGTTGTGAAGATAGAGAAGTCTGGATAGAGCAAGGAAGAAGTTGGAAGTTGGTTAAAATGTAAATAGTTATTGCTTTGTGTGTACTGCTAGTGTGCGCTGTTATAGTGTTTTAAAAAACAAAGACAAAATAACCTCCAAAAAAAATAAAAAATAAAAAATAAAAAAATAATAATAAAAAAAAAAAAAAAAAAAAAAAAAAACCCCACACAGACTCTGCCTTGACGTGGCATGGGGGCTTATGTGTGTGCCTTCTCCCTTAGAGTAGGTACACACAACCAAAGAGTCCTTATCTAGTGTCCAAAAGCACTCTCATGTAAGAAGGGACCACCTACCTGGTATCTGCAAGCACTTACCTGTGATCACCTTTGTTGACTGGCTATAGCGTAACCCAAAACTGTTCCACTTAACGTTACGTTAAGTGGAACAATTTTGGGTTACGCTATAGCCTTACTTACCTTTATTCACTAGACCTGGGTTAGGTATAGTGAATTACAGAGAATTCACTACAAACCTCATTCATGCTCTACATTCCCGATGGTTTAGCTCACTCAGTTACCTTCCTTTTTTTTATTAAACCTGGACATGAACCTCAACACTTAACTCAACCGCTACCGCCTCCACTTTTCTGGCAAATTCGGGTTTTACCAACACGTACCTTCCTTTTTTACTATACCTGGACATGAACCTTAAGACTAACCTTAACTGCTACCACCTCCACTTTTCTGGCAAATTTGGGACTTTGCAAAACTTACCTTCCTTTTTTACTATACCTGGACATGATCCTTAACACTAACCTTAACCGCTACCGCCTCCACTTCCTGGCGAAATTTGAGGTTGCATGCCAAACGTCCTCCTACAGCCTTGAAAGTGGTGCCGGTGGAAAGCCAGACCCTGAAAATGGGAGGGTAGAGTTAGTCCCGTCTCTCTGGCTCCAAAGGGGGCCGAGTTATAGCCAAAAACCTGTTAAAATGCTTTTACGGCGCCCCCCTCAGGTGAAAAAGTATAACTTTTGATAGGAACATCCGAGAGACATGGGACCAAGACCGTTGGAAAGCTAGTACCCAATAATGTGGGGGTTGGTCATGGTCCCACGCCCCTTGCTCGTTAGGGGGCGGAGCTATGAACCCAAAATTTTCTTAAAACGGGGCCTGGATCAAAGTTGCTCCAAATCGTCTGAAACGCGCTCTCCCAAAATATGGCAAAATTCCCATACAAAAAAACACAGTCAATTTTCGTCTGAACACAGTCGAATTGAAAAATAAAATTGCCTATAACTTTTGATAAGAAGATGCTAGAGGGATGGAACCAACGTTCGTCTGCCATAATCCGGGTACGGGCTTTCCAACGGGTCTCTACGAGCTTCCGTTCAAAAGTTAGCATTTAGCTAAAATTTGAAAAACCGCGATATCTCGGGAACCGAAAGGTCTAAAAACATCGGGGTAAAACTGCTAGAAAGGTACATGAGTTACCTATATGTGTACCAAGTTTCAAGTTTGTGCTTCATTCTTGTGGAAAGTTACAGCACTTTGAAGATTTAAAAATGCAAAAACGAGAAATTTTTGCTATGCCATATCTCGCCAACGGTAGGTCCGAGACACCCCATTTTTTTTTGAGAGATCGGTCTTGGATGATTTAGTGGGGGTACATGTTGTCAAAACAGCTTGCACTCATAAGCAGAATTTTTAAAAATTTAACCCCAGCCAAAAAAAGTGCACGCATTTTGAGGTTTTTTTAGGCTAGCGGCTACATGCTAAGTGCTATCAGGTTGGTTCATATATCAAACTGTCGGGTCAATCCGGGCACTTCTTTGGTACCTATTGCACTTACATGATTTTTGTTCACAAAAAGAGTTATTCACAAAAAACCTCGATTTTTTTCCGATTTCGGGGTGGTTTTTCCCCCTAGAACCCTAACCCTAACCCTATTTCATTACCGTGGTCAGCTCGGCTGCCGCGAAGAGGTTGTCTCTGTTGCCCTGGTGTTTCCGCTAGGTGGGTTGGTCTAGTAGTTACTGCGCTTTGCCGTGCTAGGTGGCCTTCTGGGAACTCCGTGAATCTTACCACCGTGGTCAGCTTGGCTGTCGCGAAGACTTCAGTCTCTGTGGCTCCGGTGTGTTCCACTAGGTGGCCTGGCCTAGGTCCTAATCCTTTCTCTAATTCTTACCCCGGTTTTTACACCTCGCCCATAACCTTGATCCTAACCCTAACCGCTACCGCCTCCGCCCTATGGACAACGTCCTCGATAACGGGACCTGGATCCACGTTACCCATCCGGGGGCATGGGTTCTACACCTTCAGTGCACTCAACACCAGCCACCCCCTACCTCTCCCCCCTGCAGTGGGTGAGAGGGGGGAGGGAAGGGGGGTGGCCTGGAACGCCCAGACATGCGGGGTAGTGGCGCGGGCACAGACATGCCCCCACGTCCTATCCCGGTGATTGTAACCTTTCCAAACAGCAGCGATTCAGCTGGGGTTGACACTCCACTCCACTGACACTGGTGTTTTACGTTACGTCCCACACCCCATTCCTGTTCCACATCATCTCATTGCCTTCACATTTATTTTTCTGGGTCGTGTCAAGAGGACAAAGTGGTGCCTGACGGTCTCTAGTTCGCCTACTGCTGGCCCTCCATGTGCTACACTTCTTACACATACTACCTGGTTCTCTCTCCTCCACACTCACTCTACTGATCCATGTTTTTCTGACGAATGTGCACGGTCTGGTGGGATACGAGCGACATGCGACGGCCCGTGCCTTGCCTTTGATTCCCTCTTCAAAGCTGGAAAGATCCGAGGACTCATTGAGACCCACAAACTAATACCCTAACCCTCTACTTAAGCTCCTCCCACTATACAAATGCATACTTCCGACGGGCACTGTAAAAAAAAGATTGCACTACAGGTAGTGTTGAACTTAGACACCATGTGCAGACAAGGCAAAAAAAGAGCAACTGTGTCAGGAATGTCTGGCCCACAAACCATAGCCTTCCAACATTATGACCCACAGCAAGATGTAGTTGAATAGCCCTGCACTACATACTACACACCAGTGTGCTGTCTACCCACACATTTAATAAGGCTAACAGAGTTAAGTTCATACGTATTTAATTATGAATTAATATATTTTTTTATTTCAAAGCATTGTTTTCCTTTCTTTCTATCTCTTCTTATTGTCAGTTACACTTTTTCACCTTTTTTTTGCACAGCATCATTTTTTTTCATTGTCAATGATTATAAATTTTCCTCATTGTGGTATTCATTCTTTTATAATTTATAGTCTTTACTGTACAGACTTTACTGAGTTTAAAGCCCCCCTTCCACCAAAAAACTAATGTTTATACAACTTATACAACAATGTAAATACAACTGTTGTGAAATGTTTAATCATATTGTGTTATTCTGTTCATCTGTACATTTCACTGCAAGTCAATACATTAATGAACAGCTGTGTGATGTGGTGTTTTCCCAGAAATGAGGACACGTCACTTTTATTTCATAGTTAGTTTTTATTTCATAAATCTATAAAAGTAACTGTAAACAACAGAGGTAAAGTGTGATCTGATCATATTTCTATCATTTGTTGAACAGAAATCAACCTGCTGTGCATGTGATTGGTGCACATTTGTCTCCACATCAGTAACTTCTGATTGTTCTTCAGATCAGTTTTACATAAAAATATCAAAACATGTCAAGTCTGTGACACAACAACAGATTGATCACCTAAAAGTTATTTTTTTCAAGTTAGATCTCCCCACCAGCTTATATGATTTACAGTATGTTTACAGTATGTTGGCCTCACTGGAGCCAGACTTCAGGATCTGAAGAGAAAGAACACATTTCACACATTTCCTGAACCAGGGATACAGAAACACATAGATCACAGGGTTAAGCATAGAGTTGAAGAAAAATAGACCTATAACAAAACTGTAAGATGATAAATTTTTCACTCCCAACCCTGTTGTAAGTGTAGCAAAGTAAAGTGGAGTTAAACACATTATAAACACAACAACCACTACACCCAGAGCTCTAGCAGCTTTCAGCTCTGACCTGTTCACCTTCTGTGAACTCTGAAGTGTCACCATGGTAACATGAGAGCGCATAGCCTGGGCCTGAGACACAGCCACCATAAACACTCTCACATACAGGACCACTATGATGCTGAATGGAATTATGAAACTGAAAACAACATTCACAATTTTAGCAACAGGAAGGACATAAACTGTACATTCTCCAGCACAGGAATCAAACTCACCTGGATTTTCTATAACATTATTTAGCCTCACACAGTGAAACAGAGTAGAACCAGCCCAACACAGGACAATGCATATCTGAGCTCTGTTATTAGTGACTTTAGTTTGATAGTGCATTGGATCACAAACAGCCACATAACGATCCACTGATATCAGAACAACAGTTCCTATTGAAGCAGAGGTTGAAACAAAACCTAATGCTACATAAAAAACACACCAGCCTGCACCTAAAAACCAGCAGCCATTGATAAGGAAGATCATAAAAACCCAGACGAACCCGACACAGAAATCTGACACAGCCAGAGAGAGGAGGAGGAAGTTGGTGGGAGTGTGTAGCTTCCTGGAGGAGTTAGAGAGAAACACACTGATGTCATTATATGATACAACAATTATCATCAAAGCAGAAAACAGCAGGAGTCTAACAACAGAACAAGTCATAAAACAACAGAACATGTTAATACTTGAAGTGTGAGATGGAGATGATGACCAGCAGGTTGAGGGTTAGAGTGAGCACAGAGATGAAGGACAGGATGATGTGAAAGAGCACAGACGCTGAGTGAGAACGCACGATCCTCCTGCATGAAGAGTTTCCCAGGTGTGGATAGCAGAGCTCAGCTTCATCAGGTGTGCTCATGGTGAGGAGGAGAAGATGTTCTGCCTCAGCCTCTCTGATGAACAACTGATATATTATTCCTGCTCCAACACAGGGATGTGGAGGCTGGACCTGAGGACTGGACCTCCCTCAGAGACGCCTGCTCTACACATTACGTAATGCTGAAATCATTTTGTTTGAGTTAGTTCCCTGTGGAAGCATCAGATGCATCACTTTAACTGTGTTCACCAAACATGATGTTTTATATTCAAAGTTCTTTAAAATCTAAAGGTGTCAGAGTTCCTCTCCTCACCTTGAAGGCCAACTAGCCTTAAGGCTAGGATACACTGTGCCATCTTTTCAATCGTTGCACTCAGCTTCAGCTTAAACTGTGCGACTCAGACGCAGATCCCGAATGTACGATTCATGTTCTCACAATGTACGAACCGACACTGACACGATCTGACTGCTCACACTGTACGTCTATACACGACACGTCGGCAACATCAGGGGTCTTGTTTCCGGAAATGCGACGTACAAAGTACAAGAAGAAGAAGAATAATTTGGAAGCGTCGTCATTAAAACCAAAGAAGAAGAACCCAAAAGTGGAGACACACTTGCCATGTCAGCCAAAAAGCAACAGCGTTAACCCTAACCCTGTTGATGCTCATCTCAAGTTCCCGCTGTAGAATTGACAGACCGTATTGCCCACGTCTGTTCAGCCAATTCCTGCTTCAGAGCCTTTTTGTAAGTTTCTTGCCAGATAATGGCACAAATTGCCAAGGCGGCGTGTTTCTATATGCGTTTGTTTGGCTGTTTGTCCCTCAGTGTAGCTTTTGGCTCTGCTAACTCAGACACTCATCTTCACTTTGTATTAATAAAATGTTATGTTTATATCAAGAAGGCGTCCGCGGAGAATTCTTCACATCATCATATCAACATTTAGATAAAGGGGAACCCACCACACAACTTTGTTACAAACTTACTCTTAGAGTGGACTTGGTATGTCTGTGTTGTAGTAAAACCACTTGTTAGGGTTTGTTGGTCAGTGGTTTGTGGCCCCTCCCACTGGGCTTGGGTTTCTGCAGTTTACCGTATTACGTTCAAAGTGATGCTACAGGTTTTCACCTCATTCACTGAAAAACATTAAACATGTACTTTATTATGTGTATTTGCTACCATCAATGATCGCTTGCTGATCAAACATCATTGCAATGGTTAAATCAATAACAAATTCACGCACACTCAGCATAGTGTATTCTGGGATTAGATTTAATATTTTATTCTCTCAATTCAAAACAACTTTATTTACATGAGAAACAAGTTTACATTGCCAAAGCAAGTGTGACATAGAATAATGTACACACAAAAATAATAAATATTAAAAATAGAAACATTTGTGTTGTGCAAAATAATAAAAATTCAAAACTGCTTTATTAACACAAGCAAGCAAGCGACAACAACCGGTAAATTGTTTAATTAGACGTAGACATTACATTTACCAGACAACTGTAACTGAGCAGCTTCTCCCTATAACTTTTCTCCCGGTTGTTGCGGTCGTGGTAATTCTGTGAAAAGGCACGTGTGAACCTGCCAGAGTTCCACTAGTTGAGCCTCCATTCCCTCGGTCCAAACCACGCGCTGCATAGCCATGTTGCTTTTTCATTTCAGCACAAGTTTCTGTGTTCACGCAGGTAAAGTGTGAGAGTTTGGAGGTACGGCCCACATGGTTTCTGTGTTTGACCAGTGGAAGAGTTTGACGTAAGCCGTTCTGTGTCGCTGCTTCAACTGTGTGATACCCTCACGAGGAGCGACTGGATTTCAAACATGTTTGAAATCCTTACGACCTACGATTGCTGATCGGGAGCTGGTCGTGAGGTGTTAATCGTTCTTATGACACCATGTATACTACACCATGTGTACTACACCATGTACACTACACCATGTACACTACACCATGTACACTACACCATGTATACTACACCATGTACACTACACCATGTACACTACACCATGTACACTACACCATGTATACTACACCATGTATACTACACCATGTACACTACACCATGTACACTACACCATGTACACTACACCATGTATACTACACCATGTGTACTACACCATGTGTACTACACCATGTACACTACACCATGTATACTACACCATGTATACTACACCATGTACACTACACCATGTATACTACACCATGTACACTACACCATGTATACTACACCATGTACACTACACTATGTATACTACACCATGTATACTACACCATGTGTACTACACCATGTGAACTACACCATGTATACTACACCATGTGTACTACACCATGTACACTACACCATGTATACTACACCATGTACACTACACCATGTATACTACACCATGTATACTACACCATGTACACTACACCATGTATACTACACCATGTGTACTACACCATGTATACTACACCATGTGTACTACACCATGTATACTACACCATGTGTACTACACCATGTGAACTACACCATGTATACTACACCATGTGTACTACACCATGTACACTACACCATGTATACTACACCATGTATAATACATCATGTACACTACACCATGTACACTACACCATGTACACTACACCATGTACACTACACCATGTGTACTACACCATGTGTACTACACCATGTGTACTACACCATGTACACTACACCATGTATACTACACCATGTATACTACACCATGTACACTACACCATGTATACTACACCATGTACACTACACCATGTGTACTACACCATGTATACTACACCATGTGTACTACACCATGTACACTACACCATGTACACTACACCATGTATACTACACCATGTGTACTACACCATGTGAACTACACCATGTATACTACACCATGTGTACTACACCATGTACACTACACCATGTATACTACACCATGTACACTACACCATGTATACTACACCATGTATACTACACCATGTGTACTACACCATGTATACTACACCATGTATACTACACTATGTACACTACACCATGTACACTACACCATGTACACTACACCATGTGTACTACACCATGTATAATACATCATGTACACTACACCATGTACACTACACCATGTACACTACACCATGTACACTACACCATGTGTACTACTACACCATGTGTACTACACCATGTGTACTACACCATGTACACTACACCATGTATACTACACCATGTACACTACACCATGTATACTACACCATGTGTACTACACCATGTATACTACACCATGTATACTACACTATGTACACTACACCATGTACACTACACCATGTACACTACACTATGTACACTACACCATGTGTACTACACCATGTATAATACATCATGTACACTACACCATGTACACTACACCATGTACACTACACCATGTACACTACACCATGTGTACTACACCATGTGTACTACACCATGTGTACTACACCATGTACACTACACCATGTATACTACACCATGTATACTACACCATGTACACTACACCATGTATACTACACCATGTACACTACACCATGTGTACTACACCATGTATAATACATCATGTACACTACACCATGTACACTACACCATGTACACTACACCATGTACACTACACCATGTGTACTACACCATGTGTACTACACCATGTGTACTACACCATGTACACTACACCATGTATACTACACCATGTATACTACACCATGTGTACTACACCATGTGTACTACACCATGTATACTACACCATGTATACTACACCATGTACACTACACCATGTGTACTACACCATGTATACTATACCATGTATACTACACCATGTATACTACACACAATCTAGCAGAGACTCACATGATCCACAAAATAGTCGCACAAGTTGAAAATTTGCTGAAAATGGGTTAACAATGACACAGTGTTTCCCTGCCTTTAGTAGAGAAGTTATTTGGCCGTTTTTATCTGATTGTATTCTTTTGGTAAAATAAACCACCTGATTGACAGATTATTATTCTGCTCCTACATTATGCAACACAAAACAATTCTGACCTTTTTCATTTAGTACTGAATCAGCTTAGTAAACTCCATACTCAGCATTTATTAAAAACAATCACTGCTGAAATGTGATTATTATTCTCATACATTGATAATCTTTTCATAGTGATGTAAACATATTAGAGAAATCAGTGAAGCTGAACACTTGTGATTAATTCTTTATTCATAAGGATTATATTTATTGTCACATTCATTTTAAACCTTTTTACTGAAATCATTAACTAGGGTCTGAAGTCCCGGAATGGGACGTATGAACCAATTGTTTTTGCTTTTATCATTACTAGGTCAGTGCCCGTAGGAAGTATGTATAGATATAATAAAGTGGGAGGGGCCAGTAGCTTTTTCATGGATGGTTAAATGAGGTTGTGTTTAAAGGTGGACACAATTTTTGGCTTTTAGCAAGAACACTGTAGGGAGTTGAACCCCATCTATTCCCATTCCAGTTCGTTGTCCTCACAGATCTGGATCTCCTCAGACCAGAACAGACTTGGTCCAGACTCATTTAGTGTCTTTAATCCACAACAGTCAGTTTAGATGCACACGGAATTTATAAAGCATTTATGAAATAATTTATTAACGTATCATTGCAGTCCAAACAAATCCAACGTCTCACACCCTTGAACCACGCAGCAGCCATGTTGAAAGTCTCAGCTCAGTCTGATCTTTTCTTTTCTTGACAACAAAAGAAAAAAACTACAGGATTCAATTTAATATTGGAAAATTAAAATTAAGTTTTGTTGAGAGTTGATGAATTTGTTTGCTGTCATTGATGTCTAACTTCACCACTATTATCATCAGTAAATATATATTTATTATAGAAGCTGATCTACAGAGATATTTGAAGAACACACACACACACACACACACACACACACACACACACACACACACACACACACACACACACACACACACACAGACCTTCTTCTTCTTCTGTGTAGTTTTACGGCAGTTGGCAACCAAGGCAAGGAACATTACTGCCCACTATTAAATCCTAAATCTTATTCATTAACCCTGTTAGTACGAGGAATGTAATGAGTGCTTTCTGGTTACATACAACATTATTAATATTAAACTGATGAATTCCCTCTCGCTTTAATTCCTGCTTCAGCTGAACACAGACCTTCTTCTTCTTCTTCTTCTTCTTGCATTTAAGATGTAAGGATTGATGACATCTCTAATACATTGGAACATTGGAATATTAGAACATTAGAAGATTGGAACAAAGGGATGACATCATCACTGTTGGCGGTAATGCTCCTTGCCTTGGTTGCCAAACGCAGTAACCCACAGAAAAAGAAGAAGACTTCACTGTTGAGAGCTAGGACTGATTAAATCATCACCGAGTCTGTCGACTCAGGAGGTGGGGGTGGGGCGTCCAAACAAATCTGACGTTGCACACCCTTGAACCAAGCAGCAGCCATGTTGAAAGTCTCAGCTCTGTCTCTCCCTGAACCGCAGAGTTATTTGAGCCACGCACACACACACACACACACACTTGGGTCAAAGGTAAAAAATGGCCACAAAGTTGCAATGCTAATTTCTGTTAGCACGCCAAAATTTTAAAATCCCGCCCCGGGGCGGCCTGCCTCGCCGGTTTGGGAGGTGGGTGTGCTGGGGGGGTGCTGGTGTCCTCACCGGGGTTGGGGCAGGGTTGTTTGGCACCTCGGGATGATGCTGTTTACTGGGGGGGCGGCGCTAGCTGTTCCGGTGGTTGAGGTTGCTTTCGGCCGCCTGGTGGGTATGTCCTGCCATCTGCGGACTGGTGGGTGGGTCCGGGGCATCTTTGGCTGGGGGCTGCTGTCCCGCGCTGGATGTGTGCCGTTTAGGTGCCTCCGTCCCCGCGGTGGGGGTCGCCGGTTGCTCGCGGGCCGGCGGGGGGCCCTGCCCCGTGGCTTGCGCTGTCCGGGGGGCGGCGGGCCCTGGGCTGCTGGCCTTGTGCCGTCTGGGGCTGTGCGGTCCTGCTGGGCTGTGGCCGGGTCCTGGGCTGGGGTGGGGGGCGCGTCCGGGGGGGCTTGGCCCGGGGGCTTGCCCTTGGGGGGGTCCTGGTCCCGGGGGGTGCTCCTGGGGCCCGGGGTGCTTGGCCGGCTGGCCGGGCCGGTCCTGGCGGGGGTCTTCCGGGGCGGGTGGCGCGTGCCACGCCCTTGCATGCCTTCTGGTGCGGCCCCTGCTTGGGCAATCCCCCGTGAGGCAGGGTGTCGGGGCCAGAATAGGGGGCCACATCCCGGCGGGGTGGTCTGGCTTGGCCTCTGGAGGGGGCCCTGGCTTTTAAGAACTGAAGCTCGTGGCGCGGGCAGCATCGGCATCTGGGGCGCCCGGGGGGGCTAGGTTGGGGTGCCTGGGGACCGGCGGGGGGACTCCCGGCGGCCCCCTGGTGCCTTATGCGGCTTGGGATGTGGTCGTCCGCCCTGGGCGGGCTGCTCCTGGTGCTGCATCCGTTCCGGGTCCTCCTGGCCTGGGGTCGGGTCCCTGCTGGCTCTGGGCTCGCCGGCGGGTGCCTGCCGGCTGCCCGTTCGGCGTGGCTCTGGTCGTCTGCTGGGCGTGGGCTTCGGCTCCTCCGCTGGGGTCTCGGGCGGGGAGTTCTCTGGGCCCTCCCCTCGGGGGGCTGGGCGCGGGGGTGTGGGTGGTGGTGGGGGGGGTGGGGGTCTGGGGGGCCTGGGGGTTGGGGGTTGGGATCGGTGGCGTGGTGCGCTGGGTCCTTGGCTCCTTGGGGCCTTCTCGGGTGTGTATGGGGGGGCAATGGCTGCCTCTCGGCTTGGGATCTTGGGGGCGTTCGGGGGGCTGCTTGGCCGTGGGGTGGTCGCCGGGGGCCCCTAGATTTCCCGCTCTTTCTGCTGGCCCGACTGCTTCTTCGGGCCCGGGGGCGGCTCATGGGTTTTGCAGTAGCGGTTCTTGGAAATACATTTGTCATGGACGCACTGGCCTCGGGCTGTGGGATAACACTCATACTGGGCTCAACCATAGACACGTTGTTCCCAAATACCTGTTTTATGTAACTTCCACTCACTTCCTCCTCTGCTCACAGCCACCACCATTATTCCTAAGCCACACACTGGTCACCAAACTGGCTTGATAACACAACAATAAGCACAATATACACAACCACAATTTCACATCACATCACTTGAAACTTATTGATTATTCCCCACCCATTCGTTTTCCTATCTTGTATCCCTCCTCCCTGTTAACTCCCCCCCCCCCACCCCCCTCACCCTGGTGTAACACTGCCCTCTCTTTTTTACATCCTCCCTTTAATAAAGTATTTACCCTTCCCTAGGGAGGGCTGGTGATGGTCACAATTATGCAATGAAATAAATTCATTTATTTAATTGCAATAATAAAATATGCATTGCTGTTAAAAGATTGCACTTCTTGTAGTGTTAACCTTCAACAGCATGTGCAGACAAGAGAAAAAAAATAAATAAAAAAAAATCCCTACAACTGACACGCACATTTAAATCAGCTTCAATTTACACACCGTCATAAATTTACCTATTTATGACTGCCTTGAAACATTTCCCATCATGCATTTTTGACTGCCGCCATTTATGGTCATGTTCACTGTTAGCAACTATAGCAAGCCATAATAGAAACATGTATATAACTCTCAAATACAAAGTTCAAACGGCCTCATATTTGATACCTATGATGACTGTCCATCCCTAAACAAGACTCAATATGAAAATTACCCATCATACCTTGCGTTCTCAGATGGCGCCACTTTTATTGGCGTATGACGGTAACACCTCTAGCGGAAAGATGTTGTGTTGACCTCAAAAAACTGTTGGATGAACCTAAACAGATGGGAGCAGGTTGCTAATGTAAAAAAACAGGCTGTGATCAGTGGGAGGGGCCTATAATGTCACCAGAAAATCCTTTCCTCACCATCACATCTAAATGCTGTATCTTGGCTATTTTTCAATGGATTTGCATCAAATTGACTGAGAGTGATTTTTAACTGGTTTCTCCTTTATACTGTGTTTTTAACTAATACTACTGTGTAAACAGGCCTTCAAATTAGTTTTACCTTTAATACTAAGTTTTTAACACATACTACTCCGTAAACTGGACTTCTAACTGGTTATACTGTTTTTTCCTGTTCTACTGCAATATCATTGCTATTGCTAGGCTAATGCTAGTTTATTGCTATGTTAATGCTAATTCAATACAGTTCAACTTTATTTATATACCGCAAATTACAACAAGGTCATCTCAAAGCTCTTAACAAAATATAGAGTCCATAGTGAGAAAGAAAGAACGCAACAAGATCCACACGAACAAGCATTTAGTGACAGTGAGAAGAAAAAACTCCCTTTTTTTAAACAGGAAGAAATCTCCATCAGAACCATGTCCAGAGGTGGCAGCCGTCCACTTCCAATGTTTGGGTTAGTGAACAGAAAAGAATAAGTAAGTAAGTAAAGAATTTAGGTAGAAGGATCGGCCATTGTTTTCAGATGTTTTTACCCCCTCAGTGCCAGCCGTTTTAGAGCATTTTGTCTGATTTTTAAAATCAGAATATTTTCTACTATAACAATCTGAAATCTGACAAAAGATTCTGAAAGATTAAAGTCTTTACTTGCATCAAAAAAAAATTGTTTGTAGCTTGTTTCATTCTTCCGTAATCAGCAGTTGAATAGAGCAAGTTTTACACAAATCACCAGTTTCAGAGCAAAAAGCTGAGAAAACAGGCTTTTTCAAAAAAAAATCTGTCAGTGACTTTGAAGCTTTCTTTTTGCTTTGCTTTATTGAAAACTATAACATCTGAACATTGGTTTCCTTCTAAAAAAACCAAAACAACAACAACACTGAGACAAGGCTTTTGATGGCAAAATGATTATTATTTTGCTGTCTGGCTCACAGTTGAATGTTTTACTTACTGTATTTTGTATCTGCCTTCCTCTCGACATGCAGAGATGACCCGTTTAGCCCAGTTAGTTGATGGTTTTATCTCACGATCACAACATTATCAATAATCCACTCAGGTCCACATGTTCTGTGTTAGTATGTGGAGCTGTGAGCTTATGGATACGTCACAATATCACTTCATAGCACCATAATCTCCCTCATTCCTGCTTCTTACTCCTTAGCTAATGGTAGCATCAGTAGCTAATCTCACATCTAAAGGTGCGCTGCTGCCACCTATAGGGGAACAGTTGGTCACTACATCACACTACAGCTTAGATATTGATGAGGGACCTCCGTCAGGGAGAAAAAAACTTAATTGTCAATGGCACTGAGCGTTTGGATTTGAAATGACGTAATATTACGCTGCTATTTTTAGGCTAACGCTAATGCAAGGTTTTTTTAATGCTAGGCTAATGCTACTCCTCCTGGTAGCAACCGTCAGTTGGTTGCACACAGGAGGGGTGGCCTGCGGCTCCTTGGCTCCTGTTGTTGCTGCCGGCCTGGCTGCACCTTCAAGCCTGGGGCGGAGCCTGGGTTCCCAGAGGCGGTTCTTGCACAAACATTGGTCATGGATGCACTGGCCTTGGGCTGTGGGATAAACTCATACTGGGCTTAACCTTAGACACGTTGGTCCCAAATACCAGTTTTAGGTATTACCACTCACTCCTTTCCTCTGTTCACAGCCACCACCATTATACCTAAGCTGGATGCTGTGTCACCACCTTACATTTCTCCACATTTGTCACCAGACTGGCTGAACTGATTCCCCACTCCTTCCATTTCCTACCCTGACTCCCTCTTCCCTGTTCCCTTCCCCCTCACCTAGGTGTAACACTGCTCTTACTTTTTATATTCTCCCTTTAATAAAGTATTTCTTGCCCTTCCTTAGGGGGGGTTGGTATTGGTCACAATTATGCAATAAAGTAAACAAATCTATCTATAAAGAAAGGAATCTCTGTCTGTGTGTCTGTGGCTCAAATATCTGCATTTCAGGGAGAGACAGAGCTGAGACTTTCAACATGGCTGCTGCATGGTTCAAGGGTGTGCATGTTGGATTTGCTTGGTTGCCAACCGCCGTAAAACTACACAGACGAAGAAGTGTGTGTGTGTTCCTCAAATATCTCTGTGGATCAGCTTCTATAATTAGCAGTTTAGATGGTTCCTGATGATAATAGTGGTGAAGTTAAACATCAATGACAGCAGACAAATTCATCAACTCAAAAAAACAAAAATTTCATTCACCATTCCTGCTTCAACACAGGGATGTGGAAGCTGGACCTGAAGATTGGACCTCCTACACATTACACAACTTTCTCTCATACTTGTATGTTATATTGAAAGAGAACCTTATTTTCCACCAGATCATGAAAGACAATTGGTAAAAATAATCTGGATAAAATAACTCACACTAATCCTGTTCCTTTAATTTTAGAGGGTTATTTATCTTCAGAATGACAAGTTTAAACTTACTTGAACATCCTAACGCTGAGAGACCCAAGATGGCCGCCCTCATACAAGTTAAAATATGCAACATATGAATACATAATTGCTTTTACTTTCAACACGTTCATCAATCTTTTCATCTACTTCAGATCTAATCATAGATTTAAGTTTTTGTCATTTAAAGGTGTGTTCACACCAACAGACCCTAGAGCAGGTAAAATGTTCTAGGATTTAGAACAGGCCAGTTCTAGAGCTATTGTTTCCGCCGGTCTAAGAGCGTTCCCAATCAAAGTCTAGAGCGATTAGGTAATGTTTAAACACAAGCGCACTATGAACAGGAAGTGTGTGAGATGATATAGAATGCACTGTTTTCCAGAACTTCCTAGCATCAGATCCACATCTTCTTTAAGTGGGAGATTTTGGCCTTCCTGATCAACTGTGTACTTTTATTCCTGCATTGCCTGAAGGCAAGTCAGTCAACATGGGACTGAATGGAACTGGTTTTCTTCCAAAGGGCATTCTTGTGATAGATAAGTTCTGCCAGGTCATGGGAGAACCAGGGACTATAACAATTCTTGGTCCTACATTTTTTCAGCGGGGCATGTTTGTTGATTATTAGGCTAAAAGTATTCTTGAAATATGACCAGGTATCATCTAAGGAGGAGAAAGGATTGAATTTATCTCAATTTACTGCTGCAATGTCTTGAAGAAAGGACTGCATGTTAAAGTTCTTCAGAGTTCTTGGTCACAATTACTGATGGTAATTTGACTGATCAGCCAGAATGTGTACATGCAGTGATACAGAGGTCACTGTGAAGGTTGAACACTTCAGGTTGATAGTTTGAAGAAGCATTCGTAAGAATGAAGTCAATTAATGTGGAGGATGAGGGGGATGTGGTTGGGTCTGGTAGGCTCAGATATAATGTGGGAGAGGTTTAAAGCATTACATTGCTGCAATACTATGTCAGTTGGATTGATCATGTCCCAGTTTAATTCCCCCAGGAGAACCATTTCAGAAGAGATGTAAGATGCTAGGAGTTGCATACTGTCCCACTTAAAGCACTGCACTGTGGGAGAGAGTGAAGGTGAAATTGCACAGATTTTATTTACAGATCTCACCAGCAGTAACTGTGCTGCTCTAACTGGTGTTTGTGGATGAGGTGCTATTTGCTCTGAGGCCTTTTTCCATACGAGGGTGGCACATTTACACAAGAGTTATGAGTATTCCCTCATTTACATAAAGTCAAATAAGACCGGTGCTACTGGTGGGTGTGGCACAGTTTGTGTTTACATCATGGTTTGCGTATGTTCTGTGAATTGCACAATGTCATTCTTTCTGTGATTTCCTGTTGCAAACCCAGCACAGTCCTTTTGAAGATCTGGCCATTGGTCATGTCGTGGTCTTGGTTCATTCTGGTGTAGAGCAAGTCTTGGTCTTGGATAGTGTGGTCTTAAGTATAACACTGCTGTAGCCATTGCACATTTGAGTTTACGTGGTATGATGGTTGTGGTCTTTCTCTTGATTTGGTATCTCAGTTGTGGCAACTGGACTTGAAGTTTATTTTGGGGACATTTCACCTCTCATCTGAGAGGCTTCTTCAGTTTATTTTAATGCATCATCACTTCATCTTTTGCATGATGAAGGCTTCTTCTCTGGAATTGAGAAGTTTGACAGATAATGAAGTCCAGGAGCTTCTGAACAATGTTGTCAAAGATGAGGTCCAGCATGGTTTTCCTGCTTCTTTTCTTTACACCATGGCCACTCCAGACCTTTAAAACATGGCTGAAATGCAAAGGACAGGTTATTATTCACCTGCAGACTGGTTGACTCAAGGAATGTGTTAAATTCAGCTTCTGTGGTCAGATTCAGAATGTCCTACGTTTTCACACAAAGCAAAACAAAAAAATGTACACAATCCATCCTCTTGCATCATAGTTTGAGAAGACTCTTTATTATCAGGAGATCAACATGTTACATGACTAAAGAACGTTGTTGCTCAGTGAAACATGTTGATTGAATGGATGGTTGGGTTTACCTTCATGTGTTTACTGTGGTTTTCTTCACACCTTTGATTGGACCAATCCCTGTGGGACTGAGGCTGAGTCAGCAGCTAATGATACAAGGTGTGGCCTCAGAGAATAACACACAGTGTAGTTCTCTGTCGCTATGATATCTGATGTAATGAATCCTCTCTCTACCTGTGAACAGCCCCCAGAGTCAAACCTCAAAGGTCAAGTCTAGTTGATACTGAAAGGTTACAGTGGGTATAAGTAAGTAAGTAAAATGTATTTATATAGAGCTTTTTACAGACCAGGGTCACAAAGTGCTTCATATTTTACAGTTTAAAACAATAACAATAACAGAGTACATATGCCAGTACAGTGCAGTGTCGGTAGAATACATAGGATACATACAAAGTCTACACTGGGCAGATACAAAAGTGTGGCTAGAAATCCTCCCTAAAAAAGTTTGTCTTTAGTTGATTTTTAAAAACATCCACGGAGTCGAGCATGTGCAGAGTGTGTGGAAGTTCATTCCAGAGGGGAGGAGCTACTGCTTTAAACAATTGTTCTCCTCGAGTTTTAAAGCGAGTGCAGGGGACCATCAACAGGTTCTGAGAAGAGGACCTTAAGCTCCTATTGGAGACGTAGCGCTGGATCAGGCCTTTAATGTATTCAGGCACCTGACCATGAAGAGCCCTGAACGTCAGTACCAGGATTTTAAAATTAATCCTGTATATGACAGAGAGCCAGTGTAAAGATTCTAAAATAGGAGTAACATGGGCTCTACTGTGGGTGCGGGTCAGGAGCCACGCAGCAGAGTTTTGGACTACTTGTAGACGAGCCAAGTCCTTTTTACTAAGGCATGTAAACAGACTGTTACAGTAGTCTAATCGTGAGGAAACAAACACATGCACAATCATCTCAAGCTCATGACGAAAGACCATGTGTCTCAGCTTAGAGATGTTTCTCAGATGGAAAAAACAGTTCCTAATAAACTGTATAGAATGCCGTTCTAGGGACATCTCTTCATCTAAAGTTACTCCAAGGTTCCTCAGACGACCTTCTACAGAGCTACTTAGGGCATCAAGGTGCTGCTTAATAAGAGGAACAATACTGTCTGGAGCAACAACTAGAGATTCTGTTTATAGGAGTTCAGCTGGAGGCTATTTTTACTGAGCCATTGCTTTATTTTAACCAGGCAGTTTGTGAGAGAAGCCAGTCTCTGAGGTTCAGAGGACTTAAAAGAGCAGTACAGCTGGAGGTCCTCAGCATACAGGTGATAGGAGACCTCACTGAACTGCTGGATCAGCTGCCAAGAGGGAGTAAATAAATCAGGGACAAAAGCAGCCCAAGGACCAAACCCTGGGGTACACCCCACTTTATGTCTGCAGTTTGTGACATCATATTGTTAGAGGACACAGAGAATGTTCTACCAGTCAGGTAAGATCTGAACCACTCTAACACAGGACCTGACATGACGACCACATCCTGCAGTCGCTTAAACAAGATTCTGTGATCGACCGTGTCGAACGCAGACGACAGGACTAACAGGACTAAAACTGAACAGAGTCTGCAGCCATCATGATGTCACTGGACACTTTCAGAAGTGCTGCTTCAGTGGAATGGAACTTTCTGAAACCAGACTGGAAAGTGTTGTTAGCCTCCAAAAATGATGTAAGCTGATTACAGGCTAACTTTCCTAGAACTTTAGCTAGGAACGGGATCTTTGAAATGGGCCTAAAGTTCTGAAGTTCTGTTGGGTCTGTCACGGCAAATTTGCGGTTGACCTGTTTTGGAGACATGATTGGAGCCCTGGTTGAATGATGATGTCCAGTCAAAGTGTGATGATTTTATAAAAAAAGATTTATTACAAAATGAAATAAAAAAGAGTAAAAAAGCGGATGGTCAAAAAGAGTCTTCCTCCGGCCAGAGGAAAAAACAAGACTCCCTAACACTTTCACAGCTTAAGCTTTATACAGATATGAGGAAAAAGTCCCAACCCTGAAGTGAGGAGAAGGAGGGGGTCAGTTGCTCAACAGTGGAAACGTTGGAGGATGATGAAGACGTGTATGTTATGAGGAAGGCTGGCGCCACTGATATCTGTCTCAATACTGTGCGTGCGTCAGTTGTTGTGTGTCTGAAGGTGAGTTTGAGTTTGGCCTTGAAAGTTCATGCAGGCTGGTGTCTTATTTGTGTGCCAACATGACTCAGCAGTTCAAAAGTGGAAAGAGTAAGGCAGTCATCATGTATTAAAACATGACAAATTGTACACATGAACACACATTTGATGATATGATGATGAATATAATAATTGCCATAACAGGTCCAAGCTAGGTTTTTTCAATTTAGGTTCCACAACAGCATGTTTAAGAGAACACGGGAACACACCAGCAGAAAGAGAGATGTTAAACATTTTAGTGATCAATGGGCTGATTGATTCCAAAACAGACCAAGTGAAAAGATCATGTCCAAAGTCTGACCTTTCAAGTGGGTGGGGCTTGAGACATGTTGAATGAAGTTAAAAGATTCTGTCATAGATCAAAGGTCCTCTGCTGGGGTAGAAGCATCATCATCAATGTGCAGATTAAAATCCCCCAGAATTAAAACCTTTTCCAGTTTTATGATAGATGATAAAAAGTCAGTAAAATCAGATAAGAATGCACCAGCAGGGGGCGATACATTAAAACACAGTAAAATGAGTTTTCAGAACCGAATTGCATCATGTGTGACTCAAAAGTGCTAAAGTTCTCTGTGCTCATCACTCTGCATGTGAACACATCACTGTATACAGTGGCCAGACCACCGTATAGTATAATATTACATCTATCTTGTTTTCTAATCAGATTCTGTCACAGACAGATTGTTTACACATGTAGTTTAACATCAATAATTTCCTAAATTCATACCAAGTAAATAATCCAAACTGGTGGTTCTTCATTTATCCTACGTCATGTCAGAGCTTATCCCACTGTGTCAAAACATCAAAACTTCTACCACTGGTTCTCGACTGGTGTGGCTTTGGAGCCCAAGAACCAGCCATGATCTGAAAATCATCAAGCAGAGAGTTTGACCCTCAATCTGTCATCAGCACCAGTTTTTAATCTGAAAATAACTAAAAGAGCAAACAGAGAAAGTAACATTTATCAGTATTATAAACAGGTCTGTGAACAACTGACAGATCTCCACTCATGAGTTAAGTCCTGTTCAAAGATCCCACGACCTCCACTAGCTTAATGTTGAGTTTACAAAAAGAGAAACCACCATCATTGCCTTTACTGGTCTTAGTGAACATGGGCTCTATACTCTGATATTTCCCCCAAAGGAGAACATATGTTCAAAAAGAGACATTTATTCAGAGACAAAAACAAATAATCAGCACATCTCACATTTTTAATTTACATTAAGGTTTGTTATTCATGAATTGATAATGTTCACTGTAGTGCAGGTAGGTACCAACCTAATATTTACAGATCTGTTAAATAACAGAAACTGCATATTTTATAAAGATGTGATGCAATAAAAGCTGATTATTAGCTGCCAAAAATTAATCAGTTTACACATTTAAGATTACCAGGTATATGCTATGGGACCATTACTGTAGCAAAAGTATTTGCAAATGTGCTTTGATGTGTGATCTGTAAATATTGAACCTAGATTGGATGAGTTCTGTGACTTTTGCTACACTCTATTTGCAGAAAAGTCACATGTGAGTATCAATTTGTAAATCTGTGTGTGGTAATACCACCAGGGCACCACCAGGGCACGCTCTATTAAAGAGCATCTATAATGGTAAAGGTTTAGTCAGGTTATTTACTATAAAAGTCCTTTCAGAGCAGGCAGAAGATAATTGAACATTTGTTCAGAAAAGTCGTAGTGACTGTTGTGACACAGTTGGTGACCAGACTAAATGGTGGTTCATGGTGGCTCCAGTTGCTCCAGTGGAGCCACCATGAACCACCAGCTCCAGTAGCTGATTGTGACTGTTGGTAGCTGAAACAAAGCGGCTGGAGTTTGCATTTACTCACTGACTTCAACCACCTCATGCTACTGATGGACAACAACCATCATTGTGTTGGGTCACAGAATTTATCACAACACCTGTCTATAAAAGTCATAGTTTGTGCCTGTTGAAGGATATTTCTTGTCTCTTAATTTCTGCAGTGTTACTGTATAC
>NC_041065.1:50000-112500 GCF_900634775.1 Gouania willdenowi
TGTGTAGCTGTCACAGAGCCATCCAGATAGAGCTGTTATTATATTCTAATTCTACCATTAACTGTCATAAATGTATCTACATCGTCTCCTTCAAAAACTCTAAACCCAACCTGGCAACACAGCTGTTGTTGACTTGTCCTGTGTTATATGTGTAGTTTATTTATTGTTTGATTTAGACCCATTTATTTATTTAGTCACTATATAGAATTAGATGAAATCAATAATAATGATTATGTGTAAAGGAGGACAAACATTCCTCAGAGAGACTGTCGTCATGGGAACAATCTGAGGGAGGTGTGTCTACTTTCTTCTTCTCTCACTAAAGTTTTCTTTCTTTTTCCCAAAATATTTTTCCCACAATTCTTCTCCTCATAATTCAACTTTCTGGATCAATAATAAGAATAATGATTATTGACAGGAAATCAGTCTTTATTGGTCATTGATTTGAATGATATTATTTGTGTGACTGATTTGATGGATTGTAATTATTGAGTTGTGCACATTTTATTGGAAAGCATAATATATTGTTATTCTTTTTTTTTAAGAACTTTTCACACTGGAAACAATACACGAACAGCCATTACTACACAGAGAATGACTTCAAAGTGAAAAATAAGAAGGAAAAAGGTCTGTCACTTGTTCACTGTAATTGTTGGAGTATGTATGCAAATTTTGAAGACATTAAGGATTACATCTCTACTTTGTATAGATTTGACATAATAGCACTGTCAGAAACTTCGCTAAAAGAAAAAAAAGGCATGAAGTTTATGATAAAAGGATATAAATTTGTCTATAAGAACAGATTACATAAGCCAGGAGGAGGGGTAGCACTATTCATAAAGAAAATATAGATATGGAGATAATAGAGTCTTTGAGTTTAACTGTGGAAGAAGTGATGGAATGTATAACAGTGAAAATTACAAGTCCAGAGGGACATAAGATAATAATCTGTTGTTTATATCGTGCACCTGACTGTAAAATAGACATATTTAATGAGAAACTAACCAAAATGATAGAAGAAATTAAAAATAAGAGATTACTGATATGTGGAGACTTCAATATAAACATTTTAAATCCTTTAAAAAATACACACATTGAAGACTTTACTAATTGCATGTACACAAATGGATTAAAACCTCTCATAACGCAACCAACCAGAATTAATAAACACAGCTCAACACTGATAGACAACATCTTCACAAACATACAAAACACAGATGTAAAGAGTGGTATATTAATAAATGACATCTCTGATCATTTACCAATATTTATGATACTAAACACAAAAGAGAAGAAGAACCGTGAAAATCATAACACACAGACATACAGGAGACTGGAAGGAGAAAAACAACTAGAAAACTTTAAACAACAGATAAAAAGAGAGACGTGGGAGAGTGTTTTCAAGGAAGAAGACGTGAACGTAGCGTATGACACATTTACAGACACAATAACAACAATATACGATAAATGCTGCCCTTTGAAACAAATAACAATCAAAAGTAAAATAAACAATGTACCATGGATTAATAAGAAAATAGCCAACGTATGCAAAAAGAAAAACATACTATATAAAAAATATATAACAGAAAAAACATTAAAAGCAGAAATACGTTATAAAAAATACAGAAACAAAGTTAATAATTTACTAAGAGAAAAAAAAAGAGAATACTATGAAAAACAATTAAAAGAGAATAAAAACAAAAACAAAAAATTGTGGGAAATTATAAACACCATAACCATGTGTAAAAGTAAAGAAAAAAATGCAGACCATTTTATAATAAACAATGTAAAAGAATACAATAAAAACATAATAGCACAAGAACTCAACAGTTTTTTCATAAATACTGGAAAAGACATAGAGAAAGAGATAAATAAACACCCAACACTTAAATGGAACCATTATGACAATGAGAAGAAAGACATTGATAAGTATCTTGTACTTGAAGAAGTAACAGAAGCAGAGATGGACAGAATAATCACTACCTGTACCTCAAAAAAATCCAGAGACGTTAATAATCTAACTATGAGTCTAATAAAAACCATAACAGCTGAAATAACCCCGCCATTAACACATATAAGTAACCTCTCATTCAAGAATGGTGTTTTCCCAGAAAAAATGAAAATTGCAAAAATCAGACCGATTTACAAGGGTGGAGAAAAATGTAATTTCACTAATTATCGACCTATATCAATATTACCACAATTATCAAAAATTCTGGAAAAACTCTTCATGAAAAGACTCGACAAATTTATAGAAGACAATAATATACTACATGAAGGACAATATGGATTTAGAAAAGGACGTTCAACAGCAATGGCTATAATTGACATCACGGAGAATATAAGAGAAGCATTAGAAAAAAAACTATTTGTATTCGGAATTTTTCTGGACCTAAAAAAAGCCTTTGACACAATTAATCATGATATTCTAGAAGAAAAACTTCAAAATTACGGAATAAAGCGCAACGCCTTAAAATGGATTAAAAGCTATATGACAAATAGGAGACAATATGTTGACTTTGAAGAACACACATCAAAATGCCAAACCATACAATGTGGTGTTCCACAGGGTTCAATTTTAGGGCCAAAACTGTTCATTCTATACATAAACGACATTTTCAAAGTCACAAATTGCCTCAAACTAACATTGTTTGCAGACGATACAACCATTCTATGATCAGGCAAAGACATTAAACCTCTAATAGAGTCAACAAATGAAGAACTATTAAAAATTCAGACATGGTTAGATGTAAATAAACTAGCCCTAAACGTCAGCAAAACAAAATTCATCAAATTCAGAAAGAGAAAAATAACAGGAGATTAAGACTGAAACTAAACATGGAAATAATAGAAGAAGTAAAAGAATATAGGGTACTAGGAGTGTGGATGGACGACAAGCTGACCTGGAAAAAACATATACAAATAGTTAAAAACAAAGTTGCTAAAAGCAGTTACATCCTATGGAAGCTTCAACAAATCCTACAAACCAAATCACTTAAAACAATCTATTCTTCACTCATAGCATCACATTTAAATTACTGCTCTGAAATATGGGGAAATAACTACAAAACGTATCTTGAACCATTATTTAAACTACAAAAAAAAGCTATAAGAATTTTATATAAAGTACCACACAACACACACACAAACGAATTATTTGAGAAGTCAAAATACCTAAAACTGCAAGAAATAATACACTACAACACACAAATACACGCATTTAGGGCTGCATCAAAAAAACTACCACATCAAATACAAAAACGTTTCACATACAATCAAAATTCCTACGACTTCAGACATAATAATGTGTTTAGACCAAACAGGGTCATATCAAACGTTGGTAAACATAGTACTGTGTATAGAGCCATGAACCTCTGGAACAGCCTTGACAAAGAGACACAACAATCAGATAATCTGAAAGGATTTAAGGAGAAAACACAGAGGATATTTCTACACACATACAGATCTCAAGTCAACTCTTCATCAAACTCTACAGCGACGACATGGAACTCATCAACTGGTCATTGAGCACCATCGACAAAATCTTCACAACAAGGCGATCACTACAGCACAAACCAGCGTGTCCAAAGGACACATACCCAGGTGGATATGTCATGGGTGCACGAGGGAGAAGCCAGATGCTCTGTCTCTCTCTGTTGACAGTGGAAGATGTGGAGGACATCTATCTGCTAGGGGTCATGATCTTTGGCCTGCTAATGATGGGGGTATGTGTCTGTGCATGTGCCTTTCTGATGGATCGTAAGCTGAGGCGACTTTCAGAGGATATGAAGGTTCTCCGAAAGAAGAAGAACTTTTTGTTTGGAGAGTTGGAGGAACGTAAACAACGACTGGAAAAGAAAGCTCGAGGAGATACGGAGAAAAAGGACAGAGAGGAGGAGTAACAACAGGAACAATGACTGCAGACGAGAACACATCACATAAAAAAGGACAAAAAAAAAAAGTTAATGAAAAGATGAAATTTATGAAGAAGATGAGAATGTTTGACCAGGGAAGAAACGAGGTTTGATGTAAAATTATCTGTGTTCAAATCAGGAGACGGATCTAGAAAAGCAAAATGCTTTTTTCCGTCGCCCTTTCCGGCATGAAAAAAAAGACAAAAAAAAACAATGATGTGATTTTGATCTGAATTTCTGTGATTGCAACCATGTCAGAAATGAACTGAATAAATAAAAATAAATAATAAATAAAAGAACAAACATTTTCCTAAGTGTGATTCTAAATGAATGGACTCCATACTGTACCAAAACTTTACCTGAAATAATCACTTTAGGAGTTTTTTTGGTCAAACATTTAATGTTTATCATTTTGTAACACATACACATAGTGATAATAACAGAAAACATGGTCATTGAACTTTGGTGAATGTGACCAAATAAAACCACAACTAACCACATCTGTAGAACACAAACTACTATCTCATTATATACGTTCTCCACAAATGAGCCCTACATATTTGTACACAGACTGGGTGAGACTGGAAACACCAGCTGGAGACTTTTCTGTCTATGGAAACCACAGATTGAGCACCGCCTACTTTTCTCCTTGTCCCTCCAGCCTGATGTCTTCTTATGGCTGTATGATGGTAGTGTTCTGTTTCTATATCACACATCTTCTCATTGCATCATTGAAATGCTTATGTAGTTGTGTTGTACCCTCCATCCTTACTGTATATGTGGAATGAGCAGTTCTTTGTCCAGCTCCTTGATGAATAGCTGCTGTGCATTGTTTAGAACACTCATGTAATCAGGGTGTTGTGCAGTGAAACTGGTGTAGACATTAACATCCACCATATTGTACCAGAGCATCATTGACCACCTCTGTGTTCTTCACTTACATGAGTTGTTGTTAACCATCTCATCCATTGAGACCACTCCTCCTTCTGTTTGTTTCTTCTTCTGACTGCTGTCCTCCACTGTTGTGTCATCATACATAGTCCTCAGGAGGACCACAGACTTTCCTTTCTTCTGCACAAAGCTCACCATGGTCATGTTGACATTTCCTGTGATTTGGATGACCTCATGATGGGTGGTATGTTTGACTTATTCTGGTAATGACTTCACACTATGAATAGTTTCTTCTTCCCTCCAAGTTGGTGCATTTTAGAACCTCCTCAATTATATTGAACATATCCCAGGTTTCTTTTATTGAAACCGCTGTGGATCCAGATGTTGGTCCTGGGCAGCTCTTCAAAATGTTATGGCTTCTTGTTCTATGATGAGTGGAAGGATTCTCATTCCTTTATAGAACTTTATGAAGCACATGAACTGCTTAGTCGTGGATTTTTCTAATTCTTTATTCTCAGTGATTAATTGATTCACTTGATCTTCCGCTTCTTCTAAGTAACTCACACGCATTTGGAGCAGTCCATTTTCTTCACGTGTTTCTTCATACTGGACCGTGATGTTCACGCAGCGGGCTTCGCATTCCTCGATGGCTTCGAGTTGAGCGTCGCGTTCGCTCTCGAGGATTTTAACCCGATTCTGTTCGTATTTTAACTGGGCGGAGCATGCTGATATTACAAAGCCAAGCTGTTAAACCAGCTCCTTATCTTTCAGTTTTTTTGAAACGGCTGCAGTGACGCAATCGGCCAAAAGGTCTCCTAATTCTTGAGGAGGGGATTCTCGGATTTTGGCATCAATTGTGGATTTTCCGTCCCCTAAAATTTCTATGAGGAGGAATTCTAAGTTCTCGGCTGGATGGTCGTCTGAGGAGACAGACATGTTGATTTGTTGTGGGTCAAAATCGTACGAAGAAATCTAAAGAATTTCAAAATTTCAAATAATTTTTCAAATAAAGTTTGAATAAAAAAATTACAATGGTAGTAAATTGTTTTATCTTATTCTGTTTGTTCTTAGCAATTCACTGTTTGGTAAATGAAACTGAGTGGTAAACTTGAAAAAGGTTTTTTTTTGTGTATTCACTTTAAATAATTGTTCTTACTCAATCAAGAATTGTTCTTAACTGATCTAAGACTTTTATTTAAATCGACTTTACCTTAATTCAATTTCTTTGAATTAATCAACAGGTATTTTTAATCAATTAAAAAAATGTTTTTATTGAAATTAAATTCAAGTTCAGTTGTCAAGCCAAACGTGTCTAAAAGACACGCTGTAACTTAAATGTGTTTAAAAGGCACACTGGGCACGCTAGGTTAGCTGGATGCTAACTGTTTAGTAGCAGGCTGCTGCTGCTATGCTTCGGCTCTCGTTAGCCTGTTATTCGCGAGCTCGCCACGAGGGGCAGTCGCGTCTCAAAGAGGGACAGGAAGGCCTGTCTTCGTCTAAGCCACGGCGGCTTGACACACTTGCTTCCGGTTTCCGGAGCGTTCCACACATGTGTTCCAACCAAAATGAGCTAACATGAGCTAATACAACGATAGCTTGTCCGTTTTCAGGAAACGGAAGATTCAGACGCCTTACACTGTTTGCGTCGGCAGATACTAGAGTTTCAGAGCTCTTCGGGGTAGCAAATTCCTAGTTTGCAGTGTCTCTGCATATCTTTACGGGGTTTTCACAATTCTGGCAACTTACTGTTTACCTTCAGACGTCACAGTCACTGACGGCGCAGTGATAAAATTTCAACTTTTTTGGCACGGCGGCCTTTCAAACCATTAGCGCTTTAAACACAAAGACACGGCGGCCTTATTTATTTAGTTTCTAAGCATTAGTGCGGCAGCTTTGCTTAAAATACAACATTGATCGGGGCGCGGCGGCTTCCGACCCAATCTGGCAACACGGAGTGTTCAGTTTTTTAGACCGGCTTTTGATTTAAATGATTATTCATTAACGCTGTGTTCATGGCTTCAGCTGTCCCATCTCCGGGCGTGCCAAAATAAATATAGGAGGATAAGTTATTATTAATGGGTTATATAACTAAGAATATTAATTATTATTATTACTTCAAATTTGCGGGGTGCCACTCCTTTTAACAGGAGAAATGTGTCTAAGTTTTTAGACTAAACTCATCAATGTGAAACCAGGGAAAAGTGAATTCTAACAGCAACATCTACACCATCATCACAGCTTTAATGAATCAGAGGAATCAAATATTATGTTTAACCTTTTATTCAAAAGTCAACAATTAACACAGTCAAAATATCAATTGAAATGTAATAATTAAATCATGATAAAATGCATTTCTAGGCTAATAAAGTGAGGATTATATGTAATAAAGTGAAATCACTATTCTAGGAGAATGCTAGTCGACTAAATATTGAATAAAAATGCAGGAAACATATTCGAATAATAAGATCATAAAATCAAAGAATAAAATCATAAAGAGAGCTCATAACAAAGAGAGGAGGACGGACAAGGGAGACGAACAAACATGAATGAGATGAACTGTGTGCGGATCATGTTGTGAGTGTGTGTAAGTGTGTAGTTATTAAAGTATGGATGTGATCTATTGTGGATGAAGTTTGCTGATGAAAGTTCATTCAGGTACCTTGAAGATGATGTCAGGGTTGGACCTGGAGGTTCTGTTTGTAGAAATGCAGCAGGACGTGCCACCGTTGGTTCTGTTGCGTTTCAACAGAGTATAGCCCCTTCAGCCGATCCAGGCGGTTCTGGCCTTCACAGCTGGGTTAGAGAATGGCTCGTGGCTTACCACAATGGGTCGCGGGCCGGGCTTCTTTCGGCTGTTACGCACATCACTAGATGCTGGATTCGTCCGAACCAATCAGCTGTTGATTCCAAAAATCTAACTGTTTCAACTAAAAATAAAATGAACTAAATTAAAAGGTGGGGAGGGAAACGCGTTGAGTATTGAAACGCCAGCGTCCCAAAACTAAAATTTTGGGCGGTTTTCTTCCTTTTAAAGCTTATCTTTGGGACTTGCCTCCCAAGAAGGAAACTTCGTTGATTGGTTTAAAGTTGCCAGCATCTCAGCTGGATGTCTGTGGGTGTGTCTGGGGTGTGTGTGTATGTGAGACAAAGACAAACAGGAGGGATGATTCCTAGATTTACACATAAACCATAATAATGAGTTCAGCATATTCAAATAATCTTTTCAACATCATATCTTGAAATATCATGTATTACGAAAGAGTTTGATACCAAACATGACTGGAAACCATCCTAGGATCACTTTAGAAACCGGTTAATGAATTTTACTTGTAATTACTCGCAAATATAAATGTCAAAAATCATGTTATGCCTCTTCTTTACTATATGGTTGCAGTAGATACCTTAAACTGACTTTTGTGATGTTTTCTGTTATTTTAAGCACTTTTTAAATGATGAAACATTTAAAATAGCATTCTGTGGGTATTAAATTATCTGAAAAGAGTGGAATAGGACAGACAATATTTGCAATTTCAATTTCTGCAGAAACCATTACAATAATGTTTTAGTTTGTAACTTTTCAAACATAATACAATTTCTTTGTTCTCCCTTCTTCACTGGGACACATCTCAGAGAAGGAGCCTGGAAAGTGTCCTTCTGTGACATCTCACCACAGGGGGTCAGAGGGTCATTGGGACAGTTCTGTGATCTTACAGCGTCCCAAAAGTATCTGTTTGTAAAGGAGGGAGAAGACGGATGTTCTTCCCCCGTGTGGAGTCGAAAAAGAGTTTGTACTGAATATTTCAAAGAGTTGGGTTAGTCTTTTTGGCTACGGTATTGGGTTCAAAGGCCGCATAGTGGGGTTAGCTATGCACCTCAAAGTTGCGGCGACAGTTTGTGATAAAGAAACAGGCTCCTTGGTTAATTCCTGCTAGGAAGAGGGTCTTTAGGCTTTATGTGGTTTGGTTCCCTACATATGTATCAAAAAATTCCAGTAGAATAAAACCAGTTCAGGCTTCTATCGACAGAGACAGAATGATTAGAGTACTTGTAGACTGGTTCCTCATTAAGACCAGGTATGCCTCATTGCTGCAGGTTCCAGCCACGCCCCCGTCAACCACCAGCTCTGCAGAGAAAAAAAAACACAAAGGAGAACAAAACAAACCCTAATGCTGCGTTCACACCGGATGCATCACAAAATGTTCGTACGTCCAGATTGCAAACAAAGTCAATGGATAGATGCGTCCCAGATGCTAAATCTTACCTGTGAGGCGGTGCGGTCCGATCCGCACGTCAAGTGCATTGGCTGTGTGGGTGCGCTCCCAATTTTACGCATATCCGCACATTCGCAAGAGTTGAAAATATTTAACTCCTGCGACTGTTTCGCATGACAAAAGCCAATCAGAGTCTTAGTTGACGATGACGTCAGGCCGTCAACACAGACACTGGTCTGTTCATCCATTCAACCATGGAGTAGAAGCTGTGTGTGACCACCTGGAGCTGTAGGACATGGCCTTTATAACCAGGACTAGGAAGGATTAGGTGTGGAGGAGAATCATTGAGGAGGTGGTAGTAGCAGGTAAAAGTTCTCTCTATAGCACTGAGCTAGCATAGCATTAGCCGCGAGTCACAACGGCTTTTTTCACTGGTGGTTTATGTTTATGAGAGGAGACAAGGGAGCACAGCTCCTCACTTCAGCAGCAGTGAAACTCACCGAGTTGGATGTGTCGCTGGTGGGCGGGGCTTCGCTTTAGACGTTCGTATGATGCGAATGGAGAAATTTTTTAATCCTGCGGACCCTGTGGTACGTTTCTTACGGCAGATGCGTCCGGTGCCGTAGAAGACGCATTCGGTGTGAACGGAGCTTAACAAAACGGCCTCAGTGCGTCCAACCTGGCCCTGGATCTATAGCTGTGGAAATTCACTCTCCGCTGAAATCCAGAACTCAGAAAGTGTCTTTGAACGAACAGCTGTGTTTAAGATGCTTTAACTAGTTGATCAGTGAGTTCTGCACGTGTCTGACAGGTGGGAATGGTGATCGTATCTATATCAACAACACCAGGTGTTTAGTTTTGAAGTGTCTGAACATTTTTACGGGCTTTAAACTCTCATGTGTAAGAAGCCCTTTGTAGTCCTTTCCTCACGCCTGGGGTTGAGGACATCACACCCTAAGGTACGGAGGTGAGGGGTAGAGTAAAGATGGACCGGTTGGGACCTCGACTACTGGCTCTGTTTGTGACCCTAATCCTCTTCCATACATCACGTACATGTGTTAAATAAACCACTTTTATGTCCTCACATTTTGGTTGATATGACGTTTGAAGCATTTTTGTGTTTTCGTCTAATGAGAATATTTTGGTTTGTTAAACATTGACTGTTTGTTAACATAGTGAGAA
Organism: Gouania willdenowi; assembly: GCF_900634775.1. Taxonomy (NCBI): domain Eukaryota; kingdom Metazoa; phylum Chordata; class Actinopteri; order Blenniiformes; family Gobiesocidae; genus Gouania; species Gouania willdenowi. The sequence goes on from NC_041065.1 coordinate 60,199, forward strand.
CTTTTTACTAAAGCCACAAATAAATAAAAACCAACAGTGTTTGATCTTACCTGAGACTATCAACCATCTCATGTCATATTGGATGGATGAGGAAAGTAAACACCAGGAAACATCCATATCTGCTGCTGCTCTCACACAGTTTACACAGTGGGAAAAGCAAATAACACAGACAGAAGCAGGAGTGACGCTCATCTGCCTCACACGCCTGGAAACAACATTTCACTCTATGCAGTCTGGGAAAGAAACCAGCAATAAAATATAAGAGATAAGTTTGATTCAGTTTGAGCCATTGTTTAACTTTACTTTTCAACTCGTTTTCAGATCAGCAGGTAAAGTGTTCCAGATCTGTGGCCCTTGTACTGTGAACGCTGTCTGCAGTCTCCACTGACAGCGCCCCCTAGTGACAATCCCGTGAGCTGCACATTTTTCACTCATCCCTGCAGCGATATCAGGAGCGAGGTTGTTGACACATTTAAAAACAAATTTCACAAAAGAGTACTTCTTAAAATGTTCAAAACTTAAAAGATTTTGCTTCTCTTGAATTTTGCAATAGTGCCACATCATGGGCTTTTTATCAAGCACTTTTACAGCTTGTTTGTACAGGGAGATCACACCTTTCTGAGTGGACTGATTAGCTTGGCCCCACACACACTGATACAATATGAAAAGTGAGACAAGATCATTGGTGAAAGTACAACTTGGCTGCACTGATTGACAGGCAAGATCTTATTAGACGAAAACAATTCAAATGAATCCTAATAGTCTCAGTTATTTTCTTTACATGAGCTCCAGATTTAAGATGAGAGTCCTCCAAGATATTTAAATTCATCTACTCTTTGAATATTTTTATTATTTATTTGTATCTGAAAGCTGTCCATAGACTTTTGCCTCCTTGAAAAACACATAGACATTGTTTTAGAACAATTTAAAGACAGACAATTATCCTCCAGCCACTGAGACCCTGATCATTTGTCTGTTTAGCAGCTCTGCAGCTTTCTGTGGCGTCTTTGCTGAGACATAGATGACAGTGTCGTCAGCGTACAGTTGGCACTCAGCCTCAATGTAAAGACAAAATAAGATGGGACCCAGGATAGAACCTTGTGGTATCCCCATTTTGTATTCCTGAGGTGCAGATATAGTGCTACTGATTTTCACACTCTGTGTCCTGGAATCCAAATATGATGTAAAGCAGCTCAGAGTTTGTTCTGAAAAATTAAAGTGCTTTAATTTATGCATGAGGATAAGGTGGTTGACAGTGTCAAAGGCCTTACGAAGGTCTAAGAACACTGCTCCAACCACATTCCCTGTGTCCAGGTCTTAGGGTTAGGGTTAGGGTTAGGGTTAACCCTAACCCTAACCCTAACCCTGCTTTTAAGAACCCTAACCTAACCCTAGGAGGTGGAAGAAGAAGAAGAAGAAGAAGAAGAAGAAGAAGAAGAAGAAGAAGAAGAAGAAGACACTCGAGGATGGACATAAAACTATAAAAAAAAGACATACATAACTTAAGCTTTGCTGCCATGGTAACTGTTGTTGTGGGGGTCGTGCATGTAGAGAGAGAGGCGGGGCTATGGTGTCATTGTTTACATGTATGTGTATACCAGTGGGTGGCGTTCACAGACGTTCTAACTCTGGAACCCGTTTTTACGGCTTCTACATCATCGTTGTCGTGTGGACGCAAGGAGTAAATAATAAAAAAACATGTTTATATTAAAACCATCTCTGTGTGGACATGACCTTAGTGTGTGTGTGTGTGTGTGTGTGTGTGTGTGTGTGTGTGTGTGTGTGTGTGTGTGTGTGTGTGTGTGTGTGTGTGTGTGTGTGTGTGCGCAATTTAGGTCAAATTAATAAAATAAAACCCCATCACTCCTGGGACAGAGACGAATAACAATGAATGTAATAACATGATAATGTGATGATATTTCCTCTGTAAAGATTGGCATATAGGTATATTGATATGTTGGTGTATTGGTATTTTATATGATATATTATATCACAGTGTGAGGGTCATATCTGTTTGTTTTTTAGAGTGACAGCAAACAGTATATTTATTAAGAACGCTGCTTATGACTCAAATAAAACAGTTTTAAAAGTTTTCTTAAAATGAAAAACAAAGCTCACACTGTGTAAGACAATGTGTTTCTGATAGAAATGATTATTCCAGCTTTGAGGGAATGAATGAACCAACATGCAGACAAAGCTGCACAGTTGAATGATTAAAGTTGTATGAATGAGACCAAACACACACTAACTTCTCCGCCTTGACCTGCTGTGTTTTTATAATAGAATAAAACGTGTTCACAGATGAAGGATCAACACAACAGGGAGTTCACACGCAGCAGTAAAATAACTGCACATAAAAGTACCACTAAAGTAAAGTTTGGTTGTAGTTTTAAGAATAAAACACTAAGAGTGAAATGATCATCAGTTCTCAGTAGGGTTGGTTTATCTGAAAGAACAGGAAACACATCTAAAGGCTGACACACACGACAGGATTCACAGGTTTAGAGAACACACACTTGATGATAAGGTCACACAGGTTCTCCGTGTTCTAATCTATAGTGTGTGTGTGTGTGTGTGTGTGTGTGTGTGTGTGTGTGTTGTATGCATTACAGCGAGAGTTGGAGGTGAGAAAACATTTCTACTATTACAGATTGCTTAGAGAGAGCAAAGGTTTGACCTAGATGCTAGCACCAGTGCTAGCAAGTAAAAATATGAGTTAGCAATGTTATTACACTGACGGACATGTCGATCCATTCTATTGACAGATACAGGACAGTTTGGGTTTTAAGGGTTTGCTGTGAATGAATGCGGAGGAATTGGAGTTCATTTTGTGAACCATTACCACAAAGTAGAGACTGGTATTAACCCTCAGATACTTGTTTTATTTTTAAATTAATGAAATATTAATATTTATTCCTGGTTATTGTTTTCTGTAGCTTTATTTACCAGTGATTAGTTCCTACTGCATATTTACAAGTTTATAACTATTGCTTTGTTATTGTGCATAGTTCTGTTATGAACAAATACGTACCTCTGAATGAGGAAACCTTTCTTTTAAAATGAAATACTAAAAATACAACTTTTTATAATCATGAAAACAAAAACAAAAAATCTTCAAAACATCGAAATAACACGTCAGTTTACTGTAGTGTAATTACTAGTGACCCACACTACCAGCTGCTTAGATCATGTGAGTTTGTTTGTACTATGTGTTCCATTAAAAGAATAAAACAATAATAAACTGGTTTCCATGTGTTTCCAAGCAGTAGGAACTAATAAATAGGGTTAGGGTCATAAATGCTTGGTCATGTTCTCGTAGAGATCATTCATTGTTATTCTCTTCACTCGTGTCTTTAGAGCAGTTTTTAATTGTCCTCAACTCCTCGGTTACTTGTGCTCCAAAGGTTGTGTTACTATCTTCTACCTGCAAGAACATCATTTCACATCTGCTGCAAAACTCTGAATCAGCAGATTGGCTAAGGGTTAGGGTCTGGTTCTACTGGGTTAGGGTCTACTGGACTCCTTCATTGTGTCCTGGATTGTGGACTACTTAACTAGCAGACCACAGTATGTACGCCTGAGACACTGTGTGTCTGACTAAGTGGTCAGCAACACCGGGGCGTGGCCCCTCAAGGGACTGTCCTCTCTCCTTCCTCTTCACCACCTACACCATGGACTTCAGCTACTGCACTGACACCTGTCATCTCCAGAAGTTCTCTGCGGTGGTTGGATGTATCAGGGAGGGGGACGAAGTGGACTACAGGGCTGCTGTGGACAGCTTTGTCACATGGAGTGAGCTGAACCATCTACAGCTCAATGTGACAAAGACTAAGGAGCTGATTGTGGACCTGAGGAGAACCAGGAGACCAGTCAGACCTGTCTCCATCCAGGAGGTCAGTGTGGACATTGTGGAGGAGAACAAATACCTGGGAGTGGTGATAATAAAAAGGACTGGGGGAGGAACACTGACTCCCTCTACAGGAAGGACCAAAGCTGAGGTCCTTCAACATCTGCAGGAAAACACTTAGAATGTTTATTGAGTCAGTGGTGGTGAGTGTGATCATCTACGCTGTTGTTTGCTGGAGGAACAGACTGAGGATCACAGACACCAACAGACTCTACAGACTCATCCACAAGGTCAGTGACGTTGTGGATTAAACTGGACTCTCAGAGAGGAGGAGCCTGTCCAAGGTGAAGACCATCTTGGTCAAAGAGGCCCACTCACTCCATGATGTGCTGGTCAGTCACAGAAGAACCTCCAGCACCTTTAGAACCTTTAGAACCTTCAGCACCAGACTGATCCCACCACGGTGCTCCACAGAATGTCATAGGAAATCATTCCTGTTTGTGGAGATCAAACTGTATAATTTATCACTGTAACCTCACAGCTTGATTGTTGGAAATATATAAATCATATTTGTATATAATTTGTATATTTGTATTATTATTATTATTATTATTATTATTATTATTATTATTATTATTATTATTAATAATAATAATAATAATATTACTTAATGTTTTACAACTGTAATGTGTGTGTATCTGATCCCTATTTTTAACAGTCTTTTACATAATTATACACTTATTTAATATTTATTCTTTCTTTCATCTTTGTTAAACGTTTTTATTCTATTATTTGTGATTTTTTTTTAAAATGGCTGTAATGAAAGGAATTTCACCGTGAGATTAATAAAGAAATTCTGATTCTGATGCAGGCATTTCCGATCTGTCAATTTCATACGTGAAAAAGCATAAACAAAAACAAATGTGGATTTTCCTTTTCTTTTTTTTACCAAGTTGTCACTACTTACATTGGAATCATGTCTCGTTGCAAACTTAAGGAACAGAACTCCTCACGTGTAAAGCATGTAGACACTTCTTTACAATCGCTTCAGGCCGTTTCTTGTCCAGCACGTAGTTAAGCTGCATGTCACATATATTAGTAAAGTGTGCAATCACAAACTAATATTTCTACTGATTAACTAACAAGTTGTTCCTGGATACAGTCTTCTTCTCTGACTTTGCTGAAAATGACCAGTGAATCCTGATATGAGCTTAATCCATAGAGAAAAATAAAAAGATCCAATCCACTTTATTTATACAGCACATTTAAACAACAAAACGTTTCCAAAGTGCTGAACATGCGACCACAACAATAAAACCAAAACAATACAAATGAGCTCTGCTACTAAATGAGTATAAAACAATAAATAAAAATAAAACAGTTTAAAAGAATAAATCTAAATAAAAACACATTAAAAACTATAAATAACATCAAATAAAAGACACAGAGGACCACACAACTTACGCGGTGCTAAAAGCCAGAGAATAAAAGTGAGTTTTGAGACGAGATTTAAAACACTCCACGGTGGGGGCCGTACGGATGTGGAGGGGCAGAGCGTTCCACAGCTTAGGGCCGACAACGGAAAACGCTCTGTCCCCTTTAGTTTTACGGTTCGCCTTCGGAACCACGAGCTGGAGCTGGCCCTCAAGACCTCAAAGCGCGCGGGGGTCGGTAAATTTGGATGAGGTCTGTGATATACTGAGGGGCCAGTCCATTCCAAGCTTTAAAAACAAACAATAAAATTTTAAAATCAATTCTAAATTTAACAGGGAGCCAATGCAAAGAAGCAAGGATTGGGGTGATGTGTTCACGCTTTTTGGTCCCTGTTAAAAGTCGTGCCGCTGCGTTCTGGACTAACTGCAAGCGGTAAAGTGCCTTTTGGCTGATGCCCGAGTAAAGTGCGTTGCAGTCGTCCAGACGGCTTGAAATAAAAGCGTGCACAACTTGTTCAAAAAGATTAAATGATAAAAAAGGCTTAACTTTGGATAAAAGACGAAGATGATAAAAACCCGATTTTAAAACGCCATTGATCTGTTTATCAAATTTAAAATCACTGTCTATGGTGACGCCAAGGCTGGTGACTTTGGGATGCAAATACTTTTGGAGTGATCCCAAGTCTGTGAGGGTACATCCAAATGCCATTATTTCTGTTTTTCCCTCATTCAGTTTTAAAAAATTCTGGGCTAACCAAGCCTTGACGTCACCCAGACAGTGGAGCAGGGGTGTCAGGGGGCTGTGGTCATTCTTTGCAATGGGCATGTAAATTTGACAGTCATCTGCGTAGAAGTGGTAAGACATGCCATGTTTCTTAAAAATCTCTCCAAGTGGGAGGAGATATATCGCAAAAAGAATGGGACCCAGGATAGATCCCTGGGGGACTCCACAGTGAAGTGGGGCAGAAGATGAAGTGGAGTCCCCCAGCCTGACGGAGAATGACCTCTCCGACAGGTAGGACCTAAACCACTCCAACGCGGTCCCCCTGACACCCACGCGATCTCTTAGGCAATCTAAAAGAATTGTGTGGTCGACTGTGTCAAAAGCAGCCGTCAAGTCTAAAAGCACTAAAATGGCAGAACCTCCAGAATCAGTCATTAAAAGCAGGTCATTAAAAGCCTTTAAAAGTGCAGATTCAGTACTGTGCAAAGCTTTGTAGCCTGACTGATATGGGTCTAAAGTGCCATTTTCATCTAAAAAAGGTTGCAACTGTGCAAAAACGCATTTCTCTAAAATTTTCGATACCAATGGTAGTTTGGAAATTGGGCGATAATTCGCCAAATTTGTAGGGTCAAGGCCAGGTTTTTTAATCAAAGGCTCAACTACAGCTTTCTTACAAAAAGCTGGCACTATGCCAGTAGCCAAGCTGCTGTTGATGATCTCCCTAACAGAAGAGCCAATGGTGTCCCAAACCTCTTTAAAAAAGCGAGGAGGGCCCGGGTCTGTGGGACAGGAGGAGGGTTTAAGTTTTTTAACTATCCCTGTGAGCACAGACAATGACACAGACTCAAACTGACAGAAAACAGCCAAGCATTGAGTGGATACACAACTCCACACTGAAAAGGGAGATATGTTGGCCCTAATAGCAGCAACCTTCTCATTAAAAAAGGAGAGGAATTTTTCACAAGTTCCACTTGTCATCTCCAATGAAGTGGACGGACTCGGATTAAAAACAGAACCAATCATTTTAAAAACCCTAACCCTAACCCTAACCCTCGAGATCAAGTTAGAGAAATATTGAGTTTTTTCAGCTTTAACAGCACTTTGATAGTTTCTCCAGCACTCTCTAAGAATCTGGTGCGAGACCTCCAAGTGGTCCTTCTTCCACCTCCGCTCTGCCCTCTGACACTCACGCCGAGCTGTGCGCGTAGTGTCATTGAGCCACGGTTCCTGCTTTGGCTTCGGACATATGGCTCTGAGGGGAGCAACACTGTCTAAGACTTCAGAGCAGGTGGAAGTAAAAGAGTTCATCAATTGCTCAGTGTCCATAGATGCAGCGGAGTTTAGATGATCCAGAAACGATGCAGTAAAAAGAGGAGAAAAAGCAGCGGCCGTGTCGGGCTTAATAACACGACCATGACGCACGCGAGACAGCTTCACCTCCAAGTCCAAAATAAGTTCAAACATGACAGGGCTGTGGTCAGAAAACACGGCATCTCCAACAACGACATTGTTCACAGGAAAACCACAGGACAACACAATGTCTAGCGTGTGCCCGTGCACTTGTGTGGGGCCAGTGACATGTTGCGTCAGATTAAAAGCTTCCACCAAGTCCAAAAACTCTCTGGCCATGGGTTTAGAAGGACAACATACATGCACATTAAAATCTCCGACAATTAAAACCTGTTAGGTCTAAATACGTTAAGACCGTTGCTCAATCACAACTCAAGGAGAAAAACACTATCTGACTTAAAAGGCGACCAGAGGCAGAGAGGTGCGAGCTGCAGCTCGGAGAAAAACCCAACAAAAAGAGACACAGAAGTCCGATATAAGTTGGATTGCTCTGACGGTGATGCCTCAGAACTAGGTATTTATTAGGAAAACATAGACCACACCCAGAGGGGCTGTGCAACAACGCTCTGGGTGCAGTGTTAATACCATATATGGTAACACAAAAACTTTGGGGGAGAAACAGCTCATATGTCCATGCAGTGGGTCACGTACCCCCACACTGGCCCAAACTAGTTTAAACCAGCTCTGGTGGACAATGGATATGTTTTGCAAACACACACACACACACACACACACACACACACACACACACACACACACACACACACACACACACACAGTTAATCATGGATAATTTCATATTCTAACTATCGTTTAATCATTTAACTATAACAAATAAAGTAATAAAAAACCACACACACTATAACATATCTTACATATCCGCCCTGTTGTGGGTTTGGAAAACATCAAGCAGACGGGCGTCTTCACAGGTTTACCCGGTGCCATCATAGGACCAAAACAACAGGGATGACCACCGTGAGGTGGGGCGAAAACCCGACAGCTAGTACGGGAAAAATTCCCCACCGTCCCCCCCTGCTGGGGCGAACATCGATTCTGATCCACGGTGATCTGGAGACAGTTCAGAGTGTATGTACAAATGATGACCCAAAATCCTGGTGTCGAAAATGGGGCTTTAGGTCTCAGTGTGTTTTTGGAGTTGGTAAGGGAGGGTCAGAGGTTACTAGCACATGACCCTCAGTAGCAGTGAACCTTTACCGCTCACTGTGATGATGGGAAGGTGTGGCAGGGTCTTAGTCCATCAATGGGGCAGATGGGGAGAGACCCATAACATGGAGTTGGTACTCTGGGGAAGCCTGGACCTGCATAGCACCGATGATCATGTTGTCTATGCCTTTCTTCACACAGGGGACGATGCAGCAGCAGGCAAGACCAACGACCAGCAGCACAGCCAGAAGAGGGAGACCCAGACGTAGCAGAAATTGGAACCAGGAGCCTTGGAACAGCCAGTCCCACCCGGATGAATGGACATTGGACTCGTCAGTTGACATGGCACCTTCCAGGTTGCGGAGTGTTTGCAGGGCGTCTTCGATGGACTCCGAGGAGTTATTAGGTATGTATGTACAGCAGGTAGCACCCACCATAGCACACACACCACCTGTGGAAGCTAAAATCGTATCTAAGGCCATACGGTTCTGAATAGCCATTTGCGCGGTGGCCGCTGTTCTAGCATTCATTTTGTTATCAACAGCTAAAGTAGCATTAAGAAGCATGTGAAGGCGGTATTGGAGGGTCTCTATCATAAGGGAATTCTTACCCACGCCTATGTTAGGAAAAAGAGCAAGAACGACTTTTTGGCTAGTTGACCAATGTCTATGTTCGTGAGGGACGTTTGAGCCCCATATTGGATCATGAGGGGTGAAGGTTATAATCTCACGACGAGAACGACTAGGCATTGTCATATGAACTATGAAAGACCCATCTGTGACTGCTACTGGTACACAAACGGCTGACATATTAATTGGAGGGGAAGGATAAACTTTGTCACCGCACTTCAACCAAACACCGTCTCTAGCAAACATTGGGGCAACCGTACTGACGCTCTGAACGGTAGCACAATGGTTTATGTCTACTGATGGTAGACCTTTAGTGTTAGGTGGACCAATAAATCGTACGCATAAAGGATAGCAGTGAGTATAATTACCACAGGGGACAGCATTCGTGTTTAGGTGCTTAGCAGCCTGACCTAGGGGTTCGAGGGTCTTTAGCACTGGTAAAACAGGAGGGCACGAGATCATGAACTTATTTTGTAAACAATCTAGCACGTTCTTTGAGTCAGGGGCTGGCAGGGACGCAGACAACAAAGTTGGGGATGTTACAGCATGCGGCAGATGTGAGCAAACATAGCAACTATCCTTAGTTACTGTTCGTGCAGATAGTTCTACCATACGGTACCAAGAATTAGCGCGCAGACGATGATGGACGTGATTATTATGTTCAGACAGTAATGCGAGTAACGAGTCAGGTTCTTCAGTTGACATAGGTTTTGCATTAATAACTTGTATATTCTGTCTAGCCTCCGGAGACAACACTATGTCCATACGTGGTTTAACTACAACGGGAGTGGCCGGAGGTGTAATACAAATATTCACCCAAAAGGTGGGATCCTCTCCTTGTACATCAGGGCAGAATCCCATAACTAAACAAGAAGGAGGTACCGCGGTGGTGTTAACGGTTAGGAGTAGGATGTTTTGTTTTTGGACAATTGTTTTTCGCAATGACAGATATGCCGCTGTAACGGTACGTGTAGATGGTGTGAGGGGCCAGGTAATAGGGGTGTAGCCTGTATGGAGGGGTACTTCAGACCAACCATGAGCAGACCATATTCGGTCTGCTCTCCGGACTTGCATGTACCAATCATAATTTGCATAGTCCTTACCATGTTTCCATGGTGTGTAGCCTTTATTAGCCAGAGCCTCTAGTGGAATTGTAACGTCACTTAAAATGTCCGGTATTTGTGGTATGCACATAACGAGGTTAAGGCCCCTGGGGCATCTACCTGTGTAATCATACCAAGGTGAGCTTAGAGCCCCTGCTAGCACTTCCTGGGATCCCACGAGGAGGAGGAGGAACAACAGATCCATTTCTGTGTTTTACTAGGGTGTATCACCTGCTGTGGTGGGTTTCAGTACCTTTTTCCCGTGTGATTGGTGTATCCACGTTTGCCTTTCAGCTATCTTAAATGCAGTTGGTGTGGTTAGCAGAACTGTGTAAGGACCGTCCCACCGTGGAGTACACCAGTGTTTTCTCTTAATCACCTTGATGAGGACCCAATCACCAGGACGCAGGGGATCTGAAACAGGTAAAGAGAGACTAGGCAGTGTATTAGCTTTAACAATTTCAGCATCTGTGAATAATTTAACCATCCATTTTGTTATTGGATCCAACTCTCCCTCCTGATCCTGCACCCACTTAGAACTGGTGAGGGGTAGGTGAAAAGGTCGTCCTGTGACAACCTCAAAGGGGGTCAAACCCTTTGTGTTTGGTGTTATGCGCATGTACATTTCTACCAGGTTAACACACTCTGGCCAGGGCCTGTTTGTTTGTTCTACAGCCTTTTTTAATCTGTTTTTAATGGTACCATTGTTGCGTTCTACCAATCCAGCACTGGCTGGGTGGTAGGAGCAGTGATGTTTTAATTCAATGCCCATGGCTTCTGTCAGCAGGAGTATCACTCTGTTAACAAAATGGGGTCCATTGTCGCTCCAAATCTGTCGTGGGATGCCATGTTGAGGTATTATACGTGTCAAAAGGGCCTTTGCCACTGTCATTGCATCATTTGTTTTAGCGGGCACTATGGTGACCCATTTTGAGAATGAGTCCACCAGAACCAAACAATACGTATACCTCTGAATAGTGTGCAGTGTTATGAAATCCATCATAATGACCTCAAAAGGATATGTACCAGCTGGTGTTTTACCCCGAGGGGGCCTAACATTACCCTGAGGGTTATGACGGCAACAGATGATACACTGACGACAAAAGTTTTTAAAATGGGTTTGGAGTCCTAGTGGTATATGAAATGACTGTTTGACTATGTCTACCATCCCTCCTGTTGAGACATGGGCCAACCCATGGCTCATTCTAGCAACGACGTCAAACAAACATCTAGGCAAACACGGCTTGTCATTTAACATAAATACTCCAGAGTCATTTTTAACAGCACCTTCAGTAACCCATTTTGTTTTTTTCATTTTCAGGAGCATTAGCATGCATATCAATCAGGACTTCATCCGGCAAGCCAAGTGGTACAACATCAACAGGCAACAACTGAACAGTAAGTGCTTCAGTAAAAGCAGCTTTTTTAGCTTCAACATCAGCTTTCGCATTACCCAGAGAGACAGCATCAGTGGCGCCAGTATGTGCCTTGCATTTACATATCGCCAATGATGTAGGTAAGAGGACTGAAGCAAGAAGGTCTTTTAACAGGGAGGCATGTTGCACAGGCCTACCACTAGATGTCTTCATACCTCTCCTAGCCCACTGAGCAGCAAACACATGAACTGTGGAAAAAGCATACTGGCTATCAGTGTAAATTGTGACTTTCTTGCCTTTGAAAAGTCTACAGGCCTCTGTCAAGGCCACGATTTCAGCTGCCTGTGCAGACTGATTTCCAGCCAATTTGCCTGATTTCAACACAGTGTCGCATGTAACTACTGCATAACCAGTATGATTTGTTCCATCAGGTGCTTTGGAGGAGGAGCCATCTACAAAAACTACATCTCCGTCTTCCAATGGAATGTCTGTCAAATCTGGACGTGGCTTGCATGTCACCGACACTAACTGTCCACAGTCATGCGGTGTCCCATCGTCAGCTGTTGGTATTAATGTAGCTGGGTTAAAAGCAGCACAGCGCTTTAGAGTGAGGTTGGCTGGGGTCAACAAAGTGTTAGTAAGGTGTAAAAACCTGGCAGGAGATAAGAATGACATTTTTGTTTGTGTTAACAGGATGTCAACTGCATGGCTGACTAACAGCGTCAAAGGATGGAACAACACTACTTCAGCAGACGCGTGCACAGCCATGGCTGCGGCGCAAACCGCCTGAACGCAATGGGGAAGTGCCCTAGCCACATCATCTAATCGTTTAGAGTAATAGGCTATTGGTCGTTGCTTCTCACCATATTGCTGTAGTAGTACTGATGTCATGTAACCGTCCTTACAGTCAACAGACTGTGTAAATGACTTGTTGTAATCTGGCAGCGCCATCACCCCTGTTCCTGTTATGATTTGTTTCACTTTTGTAAATGCTTCTTCCGCTTCAGGTGTCCACTGCAAAGGTGCGCTTAAAGTTTGATGTGTGTCTAACATTAGGTTCTGTAATGGGGCAGTTATGATGGCATAATCAACGATCCACGACCTGCAATAATTTGCTAGACCTAAAAAGGCCATCATTTGTCTGACGGTAAGCGGTTTTGGTGCCATTTGTACTGCTTCCCTACGTGATGTAGTAAGTTCTTTCCCTTCAGCTGAAATGTTATGTCCAAGGAATGTTACTTTTTCCTGTGTAAATTGGAGTTTTTCCAATGAGGCCTTATTTCCTGTTTTTGCCAAATGTGTGAACAGCCTGATTGCCTCTGTTTCATTTTCCGCTTTGGTGGGACTTGCCAATAAAATGTCATCAACATAAACAATTATCTGTGTGGTCTCTGGCCACGTGTGGTGGCTGATGCATCTGTTAATCTCCGCTGAAAAAATCGTAGGGCTATCACAAAACCCTTGTGGAAGGCGAGTGTAAGAGTATTTTTTGTTCTCAAATGTGAATCCAAACCACCCCTGAGCTGTACTATGAAGAGGGATGGAGAAAAATGCATTACTTAAATCAATTACAGTGAACCATTTTTGATGAGGTTGTAATTCATTTAACAATGTGTGTGGGTCTGGTACATTTGGAGCTCGTGATTTAACAGCCTGATTTACTGCTCTTAAATCATGCACCATCCTCCAGCCACCCTGTGGCTTTTTTACAGGGAAGATGGGGGTGTTGCATTCAGCTGCGTCATGTTCCTGTAACACGCCTGCAGTCAGTAAATCATTAATAACAGGCTTTATTCCTTCTTTTGCATCTGATTTGAGTGGATATTGTCTAATTCGAGGCCTGTGGGATGTGGCTGGATCTATGGTTACAGATGTTGCGGTTGTCATAAGTCCAACATCTGTTTTTGATGTAGCCCACAGACATGATGGTACTGTAGGGAAATCATCTGAAGCCATGACTGTCTGTGCACACAGACAGTCATGCATCCAAATGCACAGCAGGGGGCGCCAAAGTACACCAGTTCAACATTCGTTTTTTCACAAAGCCACAAAAGGAGCCTCTGTATGTGAATACATTGTGTCTCTCTTTCCTCCAAAGGTCACTCTTGACAGGAAGTGCAGCCAACAGATCATTTGCATCTTTCCACTGTTTATGTGCAGGTTTTTGTAAACAGATATGTGGAAACCGTGGGGGGTTTATTGGTGTCAGCTCTGGAGGCAACGTCACTCTGATTATAATCCATCCATCTGGAGACCAACAAACATCTGTCAATGTTATTTTCTGTGGTGACAATCGCAGAAACTTTTCCTCCCAGGCTTTAGCAGCTGCTCTGCCCTCAGGGGACAGGTCTGGTCTCCGTAGCCAGTCTGGTTGACCTGGCAGGGGTCCATCAGGTCTGACATAAATCATTGTAACATGTGGTGGCCACTGTGTCTGTACATCTGTGGGAATTACAAATGTTTTAGCTATTTTAGTCCGCAGTTCTTCCATAGACCCAACCACTGACCGAGGGCCTGTTGACACTGGATCCAATGTATAGAATTTATTAGGAATGACTGGGCTTTGCAACACCATAAGTGATTCTTTAGTTTCTGATAAAAATTTCTTTGGCACTATTCCATTAGCCGTTGGCACTAAACTGATCTGTAACTTACTGAGGAGGTCTCTTCCCATTAAATTGAAGGGACAATCAGTTGTCAAAATAAATGGGTGTGTGTGATATGAACCATCTTCATCTTGCACAATGACCTCCTCAGACCAACATGCATATTGAGGCTTTCCACCTACTCCCACTATGCCAATAACCTTTTTGGAAGTGACTACGCCCTCCACCTGATCACGGAGGACAGAAACATCAGCCCCTGTGTCACACAGAAAAGTGACTGGTGTTTGTTTTGGTCCCACCAACAATGTACGTTTTGGGTATTTGTCATGTGTTAATGTTACAGCTGCATAAATGGAGAAATCAACAAAATGATTTGGATTTATCGGTGGGGGATGTTCATATTCTGCAGGTAAATCATTGTCATATTGGTTAACATCCTCATCTTGCCCTAAAAAGGCTATGTCACACTCTGAGGTTTCATTATCTGTTCCGGAGTCACTGATTACATTTTCCTCCGGCCAGTCCTGGCGTCACTGCCGAGGAGTTTGCCCGAACGACGTATGGTCTGTTTTTTGCTTTCTTTTTGGGCAATCTCTTGCCATATGTCCTTCCTCATGACAAATGAAACATTGTCTTTTTTCTCGATCTATTTTTGCTTGTTTTTCCTCATCAGGCGTTCTGGTGCGATATGGCTTTTTTCCCTGTCTTTTAAACCCTGGGCGTTGGCTCACTAGAGCTGCAGCCATGGCCTCAGCCAATACATTAACATTAGCTGACTCAGTTTTTGCTTTCTTTTTTTCAGTGACTTCATAAGCATGTTCGGCCCATTCCATTAGCTCTGGAACAGTGAGGGTGCGGTGTGTGACACAATTTCTTTTTATGAAATCTGACACGTTTGGCAACAAACCACTGATTAACCACATTTTTAGTTGTATTTGGTATGGATTATCCGCCTGCGGAGAATGAGGAAGCCCGCTATTAGTCCTAAAAACCGTTTCTAAACGGGCACGATATTCCATTGGCGTCTCGTCTGGTTTCTGACGACACGCACTTATTTCTTCGTGGCTTGGGGGTTTAGTGTAAGTAGCTCTCACTCTTTGCATCAGTGCTTCAACCTGCTGTCGCAGCTCATTAGAGTTATGTGCTAGGGGCTGACGGTTAACTTGTCTCCCGGTAAAACCGCCCACCACTACTGGATATCGGTGTCTAAGTGTTAGTTTTAAAACCTTTTCCACCTCCAGTCCATTTAAATGCCATGTCTCAATCAACCCACGTACTTGTTCAGCATAAGCAGTCGGGTCTTTCTCGACATCACATACGCCCCTACAGGCATCTAATGCCTCTTGTTCCGTCCATGGCCGAAACAACAACAGCTGTGGGGGATGGGCACCCTGTAATGGATCCTGTGGGTTGAGGAGTTCTCCTGAACGAGGATTAGCCACCTCAATCATAGGCAAAATTGGATATAGATTTTTCTCTATTCCCGTCTGAGCTATGTGATATTGCTCATCCTCCTCACTGTTAACACTTCCTTTCATCTGTTTTGACTTTTGTTTAGCTGCCCTAGTCACAGGTCCCTTTGTTTCTTGCCCTACAACTGCACCCCCCTGCTGTGATCCCCCTGCAGCTCCAATCTGTTGCTGATCTGTCTCCTCAACTCTACGCGGTGCACACACGGTCTCATCACAAGGCTGTATTTTAGCTGCTGCTAACACTTTCTGTTTCCTTCTCTCTTCACCTTTCTCTATCTGTGTTTTCCGGATACTCATAGCATCTTTCCAGATACACACTACTCTTAAGTGGTCTGCTATTAACTCAGCCTGCTTAGGACGTAACTTTTTTAATGCCTTCACTCTCTTTCCCTCACACCAGATAGACACTTTCTCTATTCCAGCTTCATCTGACAATTTCCCTGCAAACCCACAATTCTTGTACCAATTTTCCAGATAGCAACAACTACCGGGATACTTTCTCTGCATGAATTTCACATCATTATTTTCCATCAATGCTTTACGCTGCGCGTTACCCATGTTCTCAGCACAGGATTTACAGACACTGTCACAACAAAGAAACACCACACAAAAAAACACCACACAAAGAAACACCACACAACAACTCCCGTCTGCCCTCTGTCCCTTTACCACGCCGTGTGAGTATTACGTCACCCACCACGGTCTTCACTCCCCGTTGTACGTCACGGGTACTATGGTGAAAAGAAAACTGCTTCTCACCTCGTCAGTGCTCTCCCTGGTTCGTGGGACCCGTCACTCACCCCCTGGGTCGGCGCTGGAACAAGCTGCGACCACCCCTGCAAAGGAGGGGGTGCCGGCAGTTTTACTAATGGTCCGGTTGCGCCCGCGCCGATCCAGAAGAAAAGATGTAAGGTCCCGGGTTTCGGCACCAGTGAATGTTAGGTCTAAATACGTTAAGACCGTTGCTCAATCACAACTCAAGGAGAAAAACACTATCTGACTTAAAAGGCGACCAGAGGCAGAGAGGTGCGAGCTGCAGCTCGGAGAAAAACCCAACAAAAAGAGACACAGAAGTCCGATATAAGTTGGATTGCTCTGACGGTGATGCCTCAGAACTAGGTATTTATTAGGAAAACATAGACCACACCCAGAGGGGCTGTGCAACAACGCTCTGGGTGCAGTGTTAATACCATATATGGTAACACAAAAACTTTGGGGGAGAAACAGCTCATATGTCCATGCAGTGGGTCACGTACCCCCACACTGGCCCAAACTAGTTTAAACCAGCTCTGGTGGACAATGGATATGTTTTGCAAACACACACACACACACACACACACACACACACACACACACACACAGTTAATCATGGATAATTTCATATTCTAACTATCGTTTAATCATTTAACTATAACAAATAAAGTAATAAAAAACCACACACACTATAACATATCTTACAAAACCCTGTCATAATGCGTGAGCACACAAGCAACAAATTCATAAAAGTCTCTAATAAAATCCTTGTTGTGCTTCGGTGGTCTGTAAATGACAGCGCACAGTACTGGGTCAGCCTGTCGCAGCTCAAAACAGCTCAGTTCAAATGAAGAAAAAGACCTCTCAGATACCACTTTGTGATAAAAGCAGTTCTTTAAAATAGTAGCTATACCTCCGCCACGACCAGTGGTTCTCGGTACGTTGATAAAAGTACAGTCTGGAGGTAATAACTCTGAGAAAGCAGTAGACTCACCGCTGTTGATCCAAGTCTCTGTTAAAAACAGTACATCCAAATCGCACGATGTAAAGAAGTCCTGCAGGAAAAACAGTCTCTGTAATCCCGTGGAAGTTCCGAGGACCACACCGCGGTGGGAGAAAGAGCCAACCAGGCTTTCAGCTTCACGAGCCGACCGGATCGGACTCCTCGGCGTTTACGCTTCTTGGGCAGCGGCGCATTCACCCTGAGGAGGTGCGCAGGCAGGTCGGCCAGGTAGAATGAACATGACTTGTTGTTTGCATCACGAATGCT
Source organism: Gouania willdenowi (assembly GCF_900634775.1). Lineage (NCBI taxonomy): Eukaryota > Metazoa > Chordata > Actinopteri > Blenniiformes > Gobiesocidae > Gouania > Gouania willdenowi. The sequence goes on from NC_041065.1 coordinate 77,926, forward strand.
ACACGATTGCACCGTTTCTTTTATTTTTAGCAATTCTTGACAATTATACACCAGCAGTGAGTCGATGGTCCTTGTAACAGATGTTAAAATCAGCATAAAACAAATAAAACTGAGCAGAGCCAAGCGGCACACCAGACACACTGGCGCCATCTTGAACCTTGTATCTTGCAAAATATGACATCGTTACTCACCTGTTGGTGTTCATTGGACCAGGTTTAACAGTACTGTATGTCCCTGAAGATCTTTGATTTTCTAATTTTTAAAAAAGTTAAGGTAAATAATTCAATGAATAATTAATGTGGTGTATTTAATGTTGCATCGTAAAAGTAGGTTGAAGTTACCCAACACTGCCTAGTTGTAGATGTTCATTGATACTTTAGTTTTAAAGGTGTTTTTTTATGGCGTCCAATCGTTTCTTGTTTTTGTGGGTGTTGTGATGGTGGATGATATTTCTCTTTAGGAACAGATGAGTAGATGTAAAGCCATGTTTAAGAAGTAATTGTTTTTTTTTTTCATTTTTGCAAAAAGTTGCTCTGCTATTTGACTGTTGACCAAGTTTGAGCAAGGCATCTCAAGGATCCTTTGTATTGTCCTCATGGAATCGGTCATACATAGCATCGTGCTCTGCTTAAGCAGTTATTGGATGGCCACCACAGTCTGGTATCAGCCAAGGTAATGACACCTGAAGTTTTCCATCTTTGGCTTTTGATATGTTATCAGTAGTTGGTGATCTTAACGTCCTTCAAATGTGTTGAAATACAATCTTTCTGGTTCTCTCAGATTTGTATGTGTATGTGCTTGTCCTTGTGCAAAGTCATTTATAACAATATTTGGCATGTGTTTTCAGAAGGATGTCAGCAAAGTCACGTAGGCTTTCAGCTCGAATGTTGCACTTTATGCTACATACAATAGCACATAATCACAGCCAAACCACCTGGAAAAAAAAACCATTAAACACAATCAACTTTGGAGAAAACAGATCTAATTATAGCAGCTCTGTTATGGTTAGTTCTGTGCAGTGCCTTCCCACTTTGTGTGTGTGTTTCTGCCTGCTCCTCTGTGGGCTTCCTGTAATCAGCGGCAGGTGTGGCAGCCAGGTTTTCCTCATCAGCTCATCAACCTCCAGTGCATAAAGACCAGACTCTACCTCCACTCAGTGCCGGATTATTATCTACCCCAGTGCGTTCTGCGATACTCCCTGCCTGCCTCCCTGCCTGCTACTCTTCTGCTCCACACTCATCTCACGTGTTTGGGACTTCGGGATTGTGACTGGGATCACCACTCACCTCACCGCTCACTGAAGAAGGACTCTGCACATTCACCTCACTTGTAAATTAAATCACTTGTTCACTGTTAACTCTGTCTCTGAGTCGTGCGTCTGGGTCCAAAACATTATACACACGGTGTGTATCATAACAGAATAATCCGGCCACATGGACCCAGCCGATTCAGAGACAGCGGCCAACTACAGCTCTCTACGTGATGCCCTCTCCTCTCAAGGTGCGTTACTCGGTCAACACGATCAGACCCTTCGCGGACTCATGGAGGCATTACAAGTGATTTCCACAAGCCTCAGCAGGGTAGAGACACAATTAAATGTTGTTCAGCTGCCTGCTCCTACTCCGTCGACCCGAGCTGCCCCTCCTCTTAGCTCTGCTCAGCCTCGTGAGCCGTTTGTTCCCGCACCCGAGAGATATAATGGTAGTCTGGGGGATTGCAAGTCGTTTCTTTTTCAATGTTCTCTCGTGTTCGAGCAACAACCACTGACTTATGCCAGTGACCGTTCTAAGATAGCCTACGTGTTAGGACTCCTCACGGGAAGGGCAAGGTCTTGGGAAACCGCATTTTGGGATAACCCCCACACTGCTACGGCTAGCTTCCCTCAATTTTTTGAACAAATCACCGCTGTTTTTGATCATCCCGTAGCTAGTAAGGACGCTGGCAACCAGCTACTCAGCCTTCGGCAAGGCTCCCGAAGTGTTGCCGAGTTTTCAATTGAGTTCCGTACATTAGCCATGTCACTAGGTTGGGACGAGGGGGCCCTGCAGGGGATATTTTTGAAGGGGCTCAACGGGGCAGTCAAGGATAGCTTAGTGGGTCGACCTGAAACTAATAACCTGCAGGAACTCATCACACTAGCTATCAAGGTTGATAACAGGCTCCGGGAAAGACGGCGTGAGAGTGCACATGAGTTTCAGTCTCAAAGACCGGGTCCCTCTTCCTCTGTCCTGCCCACTGCTAGTGGAGCCAGAGACTCCGATAACCACCGTGGTGACGTCTCATCCTCAGAGGTCCCAATGCAGCTTGGCCGTAACCGGCTAAACCCCGCTGAGAGAAACAGACGTTTTCAGCAGAGATTATGTATTTATTGTGGCGAAGAAGGGCACAGATTGGCAAACTGTCCCAGCCGGTTAAACTACTAGGCTCACCAGTCGCAGTCGGGGTGCTGGTGAGTAACACCTCTGTTCTTAGTTCTCCCCGTAGATGCTTCAATTTGGAGGCCTGTATTTTTGTTGAGGGTAAACCCCTAACCCTGCTAGCCCTTGTGGATTCAGGAGCAGATTCTAATTTTTTAGATATTGAGTTAGCTAGGCGAGCTCGCATCAAGACCCTGCCTATTTCTCAGCCCCTCCTTGTCGATGCCTTAAATGGTCAACGGCTCGCTCGTGTCGAGTTCGAGACAGAGACACTATCAGTACTCTTAGCAGGTAATCATCGTGAACAATTAGCCTTCCACGTCATGCCGTCATCTCACGCACCCGTCGTGTTGGGTCTTCCCTGGCTCCAACTTCATAACCCCCTCATTGATTGGGCCGCGGGTAAGATAATCAGTTGGAGCAATTACTGTCACGCCAAATGCCTCACCTCAGCGTCCCCCTCGTGTAAACCACCTTCGTGTCGGCTCCCTTCGGTTCCTCCGGACATTTCATCGGTTCCCTCCGTTTACCATGACCTTCGAGAGGTCTTTAACAAACAAAGGGCTCTCTCCCTTCCTCCGCATCGGCCGTATGATTGCGCCATTGATTTGCTGCCTGGTGCCCCTCTGCCTACTTGTCGGCTGTTTAACATATCGGCGCCTGAACGTCAGGCTATGGAGACTTACATCACAGAGTCTCTTAACTCGGGCATTATCCGACATTCGTCATCTCCACTCGGTGCGGGTTTTTTCTTCGTTGACAAGAAGGACAAATCGTTAAGACCATGCATCGATTACAGGGGCCTTAACCAAATAACCGTCAAGAACAAGTATCCGTTACCACTCATCAGTTCCGCCTTTGAACCCCTCCATGGGGCGACAGTGTTCACCAAACTGGATCTCCGTAACGCCTACCACCTTGTTCGCATTCGGGAGGGGGACGAATGGAAAACTGCCTTTAAAACACCACTCGGCCATTTCGAGTACCTGGTCATGCCATTTGGGTTAACCAATGCTCCAGCCATTTTCCAGGCGTTGGTGAATGATGTTCTCAGGGATCTGTTGAATCATTCAGTCTTTGTGTATTTGGATGACATCCTGATTTTCTCGCACAGTCTCGAGGAACACGTTGTCCATGTCCGCAAGGTTCTACAGAGACTACTGGAGAACAAACTGTTTGTGAAGGCGGAGAAATGTGAATTCCACTCATCTTCTGTGTCTTTTTTGGGATACATTCTAGAGAGCGGGCAGGTGAAGACTGATCCGGAAAAAATCAAGGCTGTCATGGAATGGAACACACCGACTTCTCGCAAACAGCTACAACGGTTCCTAGGATTCGCCAACTTTTACCGACGTTTCATCAGGAACCACAGTCAGGTTGTAGCACCCCTCACTAGACTTACCTCACTCTCCATTCCCTTTGCTTGGTCTCCAGCGGGCGAGGAGGCTTTTCTGGACCTCAAGGAGAGGTTCTCGTCGGCACCCATCCTCATTCAACCCGATCCCAAGTGCCAATTTATTGTGGAGGTGGATGCATCAGACGTAGGGGTGGGCGCGGTCTTGTCCCAAAGATCACCAGGGGACCATAAACTACATCCATGTGCCTTCTTCTCCCGCAAACTGTCCCCAGCAGAACGTAAATATGACGTCGGTAATCGTGAACTACTGGCAGTTAAGTTAGCTCTGGAGGAATGGCGGCACTGGTTGGAGGGAGCGGAGACACCATTTGTAGTTTGGTCGGATCATAAGAACTTATCTTACATTCAGACAGCAAAAAGACTAAACTCGAGACAAGCCCGGTGGGCTTTGTTTTTTACCCGCTTCCAGTTCACAGTTACCTACAGACCAGGTAGCAAGAACATTAAACCGGACGCTCTGTCTAGACAGTTTGCCACTGGTAATGGGACCTCTAGCCACCCTGAGACTATTCTCCCTTCGTCGTGCCTGGTGGCTGCTGTCACCTGGGAGATTGAGTCGGTGGTGAGATCGGCTCAAGATACACACCCCGATCCAGGTGGGGGTCCTCCTAACTGTCTCTTTGTACCAGAATCTGTCCGTTCCCAGGTTCTCCAGTGGGGTCACTCATCAAGGTTTGCCTGCCATCCAGGGGTGTCTCGAACCTTGGACCTGCTTAAGAGGCACTTCTGGTGGCCTACTATGAGTTCGGACGTCAAAGAGTTTGTGCTAGCCTGCACAGTGTGTTCCCGTGGTAAAGCCTCTCACCGCCCCCCTGTGGGGCTCCTCCGTCCGCTCCCAGTGCCTGGCCGTCCATGGTCTCACATTGCTCTGGATTTCATAACAGGCTTGCCTCCCTCTGAAGGTAAAACTGTTGTACTCACTTTTGTTGATCGTTTCTCTAAGGCTGCCCATTTTGTTGCACTACCTAAACTGCCATCGGCCACAGAGACTGCTGAACTGTTGACTGTGCACGTTTTCCGTCTGCATGGAATTCCTTTGGATATTGTTTCTGATCGGGGACCACAGTTCACTTCTCAGGTCTGGAAAGCGTTTTGTCGGGCACTGGGGGCAACTGTGAGTTTGTCGTCAGGTTACCACCCCCAAACTAACGGTCAGACGGAGAGAACCAACCAGGATCTGGAGGCGGCCCTCCGATGTGTCTGTGCCCGGAAACCAACTTCCTGGAGCCAACATCTGGCATGTGTGGAGTACGCTCACAACTCCCTCACATCCTCGGCCACAGGTATGGCACCTTTCCAATGTTCCTTGGGTTACGTGCCCCCACTGTTTCCCACTCAGGAAGAGGACATAGCCATTCCCTCTGTGCAAGCTCACCTTCGGCGGATCCATAGGGTCTGGAATGAGGCCCTGGCGGCTCTTTTGAGGACCAGAGAGCGCAACCAGAGACTGGCGGACCGCCGCAGAGTTCCGGCACCTGCCTACATCCCAGGGCAGAAGGTTTGGTTGAGCTCGAAAGACATTCCACTGAACGTGGCTTCCAAGAAACTGGCTCCTCGGTTTATTGGCCCGTATGAGATTGTGGAGGTCATTAACCCCTCTGCTGTCCGCCTCAGACTTCCTCCTGCCCTCAGGATTCATCCCACGTTCCATGTGTCCCAACTCAAGCCGGTGTCCTCCTGTGACTTGAGCCCTCCTGCCGTCGCCCCTCCGCCCCCCCGGCACATCGACGGCCATCCTTCCTTTACGGTGAGGAAGATTATGGGTGTCCGTTGCAGGGGGCGTGGCTTCCAGTATTTGGTGGACTGGGTGGGGTATGGCCCTGAGGAGAGGTGTTGGATTTCTAAGGCCCTCATTCTGGATGCGTCCCTCATCCGGGACTTTTACCGTGCTAACCCGGGTGAGCCTGGTGGACCGCCTGGAGGCGGTCGTTGAGGGGGGGGGGTACTGTTATGGTTAGTTCTGTGCAGTGCCTTCCCACTTTGTGTGTGTGTGTTTCTGCCTGCTCCTCTGTGGGCTTCCTGTAATCAGCGGCAGGTGTGGCAGCCAGGTTTTCCACATAAGCTCATCAACCTCCAGTGCATAAAGACCAGACTCTACCTCCACTCAGTGCCAGATTATTATCTACCCCAGTGCGTTCTGCGATACTTCCTGCCTGCCTACCTGCCTGCCTGCCTGCTACTCTTCTGCTCCACACTCATCTCACGTGTTTGGGACTTCGGGATTGTGACTGGGATCACCACTCACCTCACTGCTCACTGAAGAAGGACTCTGCACATTCACCTCACTTGTAAATTAAATCACTTGTTCACTGTTAACTCTGTCTCTGAGTCGTGCGTCTGGGTCCAAAACATTATACACACGGTGTGTATCATAACAAGCTCCCCACATACGTAAACACATATCTTTTGAAAAACCTTGTCATATGTTTGTCTTGACTTTATTTCATTCAACAATCTCAGAAGGAGATCCAGTGAACCACATTCCCTGCATAATTTCCAAATCACATGAAGCTATCAAATATATCATTGATTTAGGTTAAATTATGGCACATAAATAACTCATGAACAAAAAAAAAGAATAAATAATGTATTTTAGATTGTGTTTTCACCTTGTCACGGCAGGTTGAGCGCCACTGTTATCTGTCCTTGATAGTGTGTGTGCGTGTTTATCTGCATGTGAGTTTGAGCTTGGCCTTCAGCAGAGACTGTGTTGCACTGTGGATACAATACGATCTATACTGTTTAATCTAACATGACTCAGCTGTTCAAAAGTGCAAAGAGTAATGCAGTCATCATGTATTAAAACATGACAAATTGTACACATGAACACACATTTGATGATATGATGATGAATATAAAAATTGCCATAACAACCTTCTGCTTGCAGAGTTCATCTCCCAGCTGGTCTTCTGTGACTTCACAGACCTTTTGAAATTCCGTGTTAAGCACACAGTTAGCTTGACGGGTATTTTTGCCAATCCATGGTGCCCAAAAGTGGAAAGTTGGCAGAACAGCAAATAGATTGCTTTGGTGACCTTTGGATATATTAAAACAAAAATATGTCAGTACATCTCACAGTTGAAATTGAGTGTCATATTGCAAAATGTAAACATGGTATGAAACATTCTAATGCTGATGTGTTCATCTCTATTTTGCAATCATTGAAAAAGGTTTAACATGTTTACTAATTACTCATTAATTACTTGTTACAACTCCGCGGCTAATCTTTTCCATTGAAAGAGCAAAATAACTCAACATCAACCTTCTCTGGGTTGTGGAAGAAATCATGTAAAAACATTGTATAAAAAGTTTAAATGAGGGAAACATTAAGTCTGCAATTGTATGAAAGCATTTTTACTTGACAAATGGAAGGCTCCCTTTTTTATGGAGGTCCATGATGATCACCACAGGTCACATGACAATATTTGTATTCATGCTCTGTCAGGGCTTTAAAGTAGAGATACCCATGTAGGACTGTATCTGCAGATGGGTATTGTACTCCTGTGGTCAATTCCAAGTACTCCACCACTCGGCTCACTGCAGTATGGACCTATGGGAGAAACAACGAAAAAACAAATGTATTGTAGAAATGTATTGTGTATTTTTACATTAACCAAATGAAGTAATTATATCATAGATTGCTTGAGATAATTTAGATCACAAATGACCTGTAGCATGTATGGTTATACATAAAGAAAGATCAAGGAGTATCCAATCATTGAAATTGTGCAGGCCATCTTTTCATTCTTGGTACCTGTAGAAGTTTCCACATCGATAGCACGATTAGCAGTATGTAGAGACATCTGCAAATTCAAACATTCAACAAGTTAAAGACAGTCAAAACACATAAAATGACTTAATGAAAGTATAGAAAAGCTTACGTCGTTGATTGTAATAAAATATGCATTGCATTACATCTCTATATGTTCATATTCTTATGTATTTAATTTTTTCCTCTTAAATGACTAATATAATTTATTATTATTATTGTTGTTTTGCACCAGCCACTATGACAAACTCCTTGTATTGTAAATACAATGAAATCTTTATGTGGGCAATGCTGGCACATCATCTCCTCTGGAATGAGATGTTTAGATTAATGGTTTTCCATCGAGGGAAGGACAAACTTTTCTGGCAGGAAAGCAGGTAATTTCTTGTTCTTTAGAATGTACTGAACCATATGCCTTTCATAGTTTTTTCATTTTTTGGTGGATATTGATTGGCCACAACATCAACCTCAGCATGACCGTCTTTGCCCATTGTTGATGTCGTACTTGGTCATTCCTCCACTTCAGTGCTTTGGACTTTCTGGAACAGCTGATGGTGTGTCTGAAATAAGAGCCATTTCACTATATATTTGTGGAGGCTAGATCACTTTTTCTTTGCACAAGGACAGTGTAATTAATTCTTTTTTGTGTCATATGACACCATGACTTTTCCAAAATGACTATAATATGAGACTGTAGGCTCAAAATGGATATATATTTCTTTGTTTTGGGGATTTTAATTTTTGAATGAATGGAGAGGGGCACATGGTTTTATTTGACACGATTTTGCAGATTAAGATAAAGTTTATTTTTATCTACAACAAACCACTTGCAGTGAGTGTTTCTTCTAACAGTACAGGAGAAGATGCAGACAATATACAGTATGGTATTGATTTCAGGTGTATGCATTGTTATGCTTTCAATCCACTCTGCCAAGCCACATTCATGTTTACCTGGTACTCAGCTGACTCACAAGAAACATGCTGATTTTCACCTCATACCTTATATTGAACATGCAAAAGAATAATGGTGCCCAGACAATATTTGTAGACAGCATAGACTCCTTTCACAGGATCCATACATTCACTATTGTGATGGTGACTGATGCTGATGCAGTGATGGTGGTGGTGGTGATGGTGACTGATGCTGTGATGGTGGTGGTGGTGGTGGTGACTGATGCTGTGATGGTGGTGGTGGTGGTGGTGACTGATGCTGTGGTGGTGGTGGTGACTGATGCTGTGATGGTGGAATTCATGTTGGGTGTGGGATACATATGTAAGTGTATATACGTATATATGCATATGTGTGTATCCATAAAATGAAGAGTCCATCCTTCAGACTGCTCTACTGTAAAGTGTCTTGAGATACCATTGGTTATGATTTGGCGCTATACAAATAAAAGATTGATTGATTGATGGTGGTGGTGATGGTGACTGATGCTGTGATGGTGGTGGTGGTGGTGACTGATGCTGATGCTGTGGTGTTGATGGTGGTGATGGTGATACCAAACACGACTGGAAAATAGCCTAGTATTACTTTAGGAACTGTTTAATGAATTTTACTCATTATTACTCGTAAACATAAATGTTATGTCATGTTATGCCTCTTCTTTACTATATGGTTGCAGTTGATACCTTAAACTAACTTTTGTGATTTTTCTGGTATTTTAAGCACTTTTTTTTTTTTTTTTTATTTATTTATTTATTTATTCAGTTTATTTCCGACATGGTTACATTCACTTTTTTTTTTTCACATTTTTTTTTTTTTTTTGTACATGCCGAAAAAGGAGACGAGAGAAGCAGTTTGCTTATCCGGGTCCCGTCCCCTGTTTTACCGTCGCAAATTTACATGGGTTTACATATCTCTCTGGTCAAACATTCTTGAGTTGTTCTAAAAACCGTCCTTTTTTGTGTATTCTCATCTGTGTTGTCCTCCTCCTCTCTATCGTTGTTGGTGTTGGCCTTGTTCCCTGCCAGACGTTGTTAGCATTCCTCCAGTTCAAGAATAGTTCCTCTTTCGAAGGTGTTTGGAAGGTTTTTCCCTTTTCATCCATAATGTCACCACTCGGGAATGTCTCTTTTGGACACACAAGTTTGCAGCTTGTTTTGTCTCTACATCAAGGCTAATTCAGCTGTTGTCAGCTCTATTGGCAGTGTTGTATTCTCCACTGTCAGATCCAACTTGTATAAACACATTATTATATCCTAGTTCACAAGCAAGGTAGTATTTTAATGTAATATATCTTAGTTCATAAGCGTGTTTCTAACTGCTGTTGTTAGTTCTATTGGCAGTGTTGTATTTTCCACTGTTAGATTTAACTTGTATAAACACATTATTATATCTTAGTTCATAAGCAAGGTAGTAATTTCATTGTAAAAGAAAACGTGTTTCTAACTGCACATATGACAATAAACACTTTGAATTTAAATTTAATGTAATCCTTATACACCCCACCACCTAGCAATTGAAATGAATAAATGACAGACCTTTTTTACTCTTGGTTTCCACATTTAATTCAGTCTCCGTAAAATAATCACAGTCTGAGTTTTGTTTCCAGTGTTTATATAGATCTGGGTCCATATCCATGATTACCATCAGTAATGTTGTTGTTTAGGTGGATCCTTCGTATTTTCCCAAGTCCTCCATCGTTTTGATGAGAACTGGTTGTCCGTCCTCTTCTTCCAGGATATAAATCCTGCAGTTTTTTGACCACGTCTTCACAATCTTTCCTCCTTTTTTTATTTGGCGTGCCTTCCATGCAATGCTTGCATTTTGTTTCGTCAGGTTTTCATTGATGTACACCTTCGTTCCCTTGAGTTTATTTCCTTGCCTCAGGAGTTGTCCTTTGAATTTCATATTCGTGAAGGTTATTTTTACAGCTCTGTTATCATTTCTCTTTGGCAGGAGATGGCAGGAGTTGATGTTGTCAGGGTTCAAGACAATGTCCTTCGACTCCAGGAAGTCAATGACCTGTTGTTCAATCGATTTTGTTTCTTCGTCACTCGCGTAGCTACTGGGTTTTATCTTTAGGCCTGTGATGATGACATCTTTCTCTCTTTCCTTTTGTTCCAGCTGTTCAACCCTGGCGTTCAACAATTTTATCTCTTCAGCATTTCTTTCATTCTTTTCTTTCAGTACATTTGCTTCGCTTTGTAGTTTTTCCAGTGAGTTTTCCAGCGTCTTTTCCAACGACTTTATCTCAGCAGATAGGTTTCGTAGACCCTCGCGTATCATCTCCTTGACCTCTTCCAAACCCGAATTGGGTTCTGAAGGGCCTCCCTGCGGTTTTTTCACCATTTTCCTTCAGTCTTGGGCCCAATTTTTCAGGCTGTTCAGCTGTAGCCAGCTGTAGCCAAGGTCATGTTATCGGAGCAAATGAAAACACGTCTGCTCTCTCCAAAGACCAGAGAAGTATCGTTTCCTCATTTTTCAATGAGGAAACATTTAAAATAGCATTCTGTGGGTATAAAATTATCTGAAAAGAGTGGAATAGGACAGACAATATTTGCATTTCAATTTCTGCAGAAACCATTCCAATAATAGTTTCATTTGTAACTTTTCAAACATAAAACAATTTCTTTGTGCTCCCTTCTTCACTGGGACACATCTCAGAGAAGAGGCCCTTATTGTTTTCAATCTAAATGCTGCCCATTGGGTCAATTTTCAGGAAATATAAAATTGACTTTCATTGTTTTGCAGACGACCTGCAAATGTATCTGCCTTTGAAGCCAGACACAGACAATGCTCAAGTTTTGTTTGATTGTTTACAGGAAGTAAAGGACTGGATGGCTCAAAATTGCCTAAAGCTTAATGACTCTAAAACTGAAATTGTTGTATTTGGTAACTCATGTGATGTCACTGCTCTGGGCCCTTTGAGTATCTATTTCCACGACTCTGCTCGGAATCTTGGGGTTGTTTTGGACAGTTTATTTAAAAAATTTGACAGACAAATAAGTTCAGTCGTCAAAAATAGCTTTTTTCAGCTGCGTTTGCTCAGCAAAATCAAATCCTATTTACCTCACGCCGACCTGGAGCGTGTCATTCATGCTTTTATTATGTGTTGCTTAGATTATTGTAACTCTCTGTACTGTGGGCTCGATCAAACTTCCATCTGGCGTCTGCAGTTGGTTCAAAACGCAGCGGCGTGTTTGCTCAGGGGAACGAGGAAACGTGAGCACATACAGTAACTCCTGTGTTGGCCTCTCTGCACTGGCTTCCTGTCAGTTTTAGGATTCAGTTCAAGATACTGTTGATGGTTTTTAAATGTCTGAATGGGTTGGCTCCATCCTACCTTTTAGAGCTTTTGTTGATCCGTGATCCAGGTCAAACACTGAGATCCTCCAATAAGATGACTCTGGTGGTGCCTATAGCTAAGCGTTAAACCAGAGGACACCGGGCTTTTGCCGTAGCGGCTCCGAGTCTCTGGAACAGCCTTCAGCTGAACGTCATAATGGTCCAGTCCATTCATGTTTTTAAGTCATTGTTGAAAACCCATCTTTTTGCTTTGGTTTTCAACACAAGTTGAGCAGATCCCATGTATTTTATTATTATTGTTTTATGTTGTATATTTTGTGACTGTTTTTACATTGTATTTTATAATGTTTGCTGTACAGCACTTTGTGCAGTTGTAGCTGTTTTTAAATGTGTTATATAAATAAACCCGACATTGACATTGATTTTCTATCCCCCTGTGAGTTCACTTCATCCATCCTGGTTGGTGTGTACATCCCACCATCAGCTGATGTGTGTGAGGCACAGCGCACACTCGCCAACCAGATCCTGTGTGTAGAGCGGACCTACCTGGACTCTTTTATCATTGTGCTTGGTGACTTTAATAAAGGGGACCTCTCACACCATCTCCCCAAATATAGACAATTAATTAAATGTCCGACCAGAGAGGAGAAGACACTGGATCACTGTTACACCACACTAAGCAGTGTTTATGACGCCGTTTCCCGTGCTGCACTGGGCCTATCGGACCATTTGATGGTCCATCTGATCCCTTCATACAGACAGAGGCTGAAGCTCTGTAAACCTGTGGTGAAGGAATCTAAACAATGGACCAGTGAAGCAGTGGAGAAACTCCAGGAGTGTTTGGACTGGACTGACTGGGATGTTTTCAGGTCTGCGAACAGTTCTCTGGATGACTTTACAGACGCTGTGACGTCCTACATCAGCTTCTGTGAGGACAGCTGCATTCCATCAAAGACCAGGGTGAGTTATAACAATGACAAACCCTGGTTCACAGCTAAGCTCAGAGGGTTGAGGGCAGACAAAGAGGACGCTTTCAGGAGTGGAGACAGAGCCAGGTACAGAGAGTCGAAGTACACGTTTGGAAAGGAGGTGAGAAAAGACAAACGTTTGTACTCAGAGAAGCTACAACATCAGTTCTCTGCGAATGACACGGATTCTGTCTTTAGGGGGCTCAGGTAAATAACCAACTACAAGCCCAGAGCTCCTGCTGCTGCTAACAACCTCTGCCTGGCCAACAGTCTGAATAACTTCTATTGTAGATTCTACAGACAATGGGACAGCCCTGACTCCTCCCCCCTCACACCTCTGACCAGCCTCACTCCAACACCTTCACCCCCCACATCAAAGCTACAGTCTCACCACAGCTGCCTACAGAGGCTCTCTCCCCTATCTTCCCCCCCTCCTCCCCCCCTCCTACAGAGACACCTTTCTCCATCAAAGAGAGAGATGTGAATAGACTTTTCAGGAGACAAAACCCCCGTAAGGCTTGTGGACCGGACTCTGTCTCTCCTTCCACCTTAAAGCACTGTGCTGATCAGCTGTCTCCAGTGTTCACAGACATTTTTAACACCTCACTGGAGACATGCACCGTACCAGCCGGTTTTAAGGTCCCTAAAAAGCTGAGGATCACAGGACTTAATGACTACAGACCCATCGCTCTGACATCTGTGGTCATGAAGTCCTTTGAACGCCTCATGCTCTCCCACATCAAGGACATCGCTGACCCCCACCTGGACCCCCTGCAGTTTGCCTATAGATCCAACAGGTCTGTAGACGATGCTGTAAACCTGGCTCTCCACTTCATCCTCCAGCACCTGGACTCCCCAGGCTCCTACGCCAGGATCCTGTTTGTGGACTTCAGCTCTGCTTTTAATACAATAATCCCAGCTCTCCTTCAGGACAAGCTTTCCCAGCTGAACGTTCTGGACTCCACCTGCAGGTGGATCACAGACTTCCTGTCTGACAGGAAGCAGCACGTGAAGCTGGGAAAAACCATCTCTGCTCCAGGACCATCAGCACTGGATCTCCTCAGGGCTGTGTTCTTTCTCCTCTGATCTTCTCCCTGTACACCAACAGCTGCACCTCCTCTCACCAGTCGGTCAAACTCCTGAAGTTTGCAGATGACACGACCATCATCGGACTCATCTCTGATGGAGACGAGTCTGACTACAGGTGGAGACAGACCGGCTGGTGTCCTGGTGCAGCCAGAACAACCTGGAGCTCAACGCTTTAAAGACAGTGGAGATGATAGCAGACTTCAGGAAGAACCCAGCCCCCCTCACCCCCCTCACCCCCCTCACCCTGGGAGACTCTACAGTGAGCTCTGTGGAGAACTTCTGCTTCCTGGGGACCATCATCACTCAGGACCTCAAGTGGAGCTGAACATCAGCTCCATCATCAAAAAAGCTCAGCAGAGGATGTACTTCCTGTAGTAGCTGAAGAAGTTCAGTGTTCCAACAAAGATGATGGTGAACTTCTACAGCTCCATCATCCAGTCCATCCTCTGCTCCTCCATCACCATCTGGTACGCTGCAGCTACGGCCAAGGACAAGGCCAGACTGCAGCGTATCATCCACTCATCATCCCCCCCCCCGATCACCACCTTCATGATGACATTATCTGCTGCACTGTGTGTATATATATATATAGTCTGACTAAGATAAGTGGGCACATGGATCAATGCATGAGCACAGCTCAGAAGGGAATCGACAAAGATACCAAAGATGCCAAACACCAGCTCCTGGTTGACAGAACAGTCGCTCGAGACTGCAGAACCTGACATACTAACCTGAGCACTGCCTGGATTGATTACAAAAAGGCCTACGACTCAATGTCACATACTTGGATCATTGAATGCTTGGAGCTATACAACATCAACAGGACTCAAAGAGCCTTCATTGCAAACTCGATGAGGTTGTAGAAAACCACCCTTGAGGCCAATGGTAAGCCAGTTGCACAAGTCTCCATCAAATGTGGCATATTCCTAGGAGACACCCTGTCCCCACTGCTGTTCTGCATAGGTCTGAACCCCCTCAGTCAAATAATCAACAAGACTGGCTATGGATACCGACTCAGGAACGGGGCCACCATCAGTCACCTCCTCTTAATGGATGACATCAAGCTGTACGCTAAGAATGAGCGAGACATCGACTCACTGATCCATACCACCCGGATATACAGTGCAGACATTGGGATGTCATTCGGGCTAGAGAAATGTGGTCGGATGGTGACTAAGAGAGGGAAGGTAGTCCACACAGAAGGGGTCTCACTCCCAGAAGGAACAATAGCAGACATTGAGGACAGTTACAAGTACCTCGGAATCCCACAAGCAAATGGCAACCTCATAGAGGTGACAAGGAATGGAAGCTATGGCCAAATACCTCCAACGAGTACGGCGTGTCCTAAGAAGCCAGCTCAATGGGAAGAACAAGTCCCGGGTAATAAACAGCTACGCCCTGCCAGTAATCAGATACCCTGCAGGAATAATAAGCTGGGCAAAGGATGAGATACAGACCACAGATGTTAAGACGCGAAAGCTCCTAACCATGCATGGAGGGTTCCACCCCAAATCCAGCACTCTGAGACTGTACGCTAGCCGTAAGGAAGGAGGCAGAGGACTAGTGAGTGTGAGAGCCATTATCCAGATGAAACATCCAAGATCCATAAGTACATCAAGGACAAGGTTCCAACAGATGACGTGCTCAGTGAATGTCTCAGACAATGGGGAACAGAAGATGAGGTGCTGGAGGTTCCATCATGGGAGGACAAGCCCCTACATGGGATGTACCACCCAAACATAACTGAAGTGGTGGATATCAGGAAATGGTACCAATGTCTAGACAGAGCTGGACTAAAGGACAGCACAGAGACACTCATCATGGCTGCACAGGAGCAGGCCTTGAGCACCAGAGCAATAGAGGCCCAGATCTACCACACCAGACAAGACCCCAGGTGTAGACTGTGCAAAGAGGCCAATGAGACAATCCAGCACATAACTGCAGGGTGTAAGATGCTGGCAGGGAAAGCTTACATGGAGCTCCATAACCAAGTGACTGGTATAGTGTACAGGAACATCTGTGCAGAGTATGGGCTGGAAACCCCAAGGTCAAAGTGGGAAACACCTCCAAAGGTGGTAGAGAATGACCGAGCCAAAATCCTGTGGGACTTCCAGATACAGACGGACAGAATGGTAATGGAGAACCAACCAGACATTGTGGTGGTGGACAAAGAGCAGAGGAAAGCCGTTGTGGTCGTCATAGCAACACCGAGCGACTTCAACATCAGGAAAAAGGAACACGAGAAACTAGAGAAATACCAGGGGCTCAGAGAAGAGCTGGAGAAAACCTGGAGGGTGAAGATATCAGTGGTGCCCGTGGTCATTGGGGCACTCGGGGCAGTGACCCCCAAACTGGAGGAGTGGCTCCAGCAGATCCCAGGAAATACATCAGACATCTCAGTCCAGAAAAGTGCAGTTCTAGGAACAGCAAAGATACTGAAGAACCCTCAAGATCCCAGGCCTCTGGTAGAGGACCTGAGCTTGGAGGAGAAAAGAGAGAGAGAGAGAGACCGCCCACAGTGGGTGAGGAAGAGTTAGTTTTTTTTTAATATATATATATATATATATATATATATATTTATCCTTTATTCTCTATCTATCCTTTATTTATCCCTCATCCTTTATTTTTATCATTATTATTTTTATTGTTGCTGGGTTGTTTCTTTGTTCTTTGTTTTTCTTTGTTTTGTGCACCATTCCTTGTACTGTATTAAAAACTGTACATGGCCATTAAAACATTTCTGATTCTGATTCTGAAATCAGCTCCAGGATGAAGAAAAAACAAGAGTTTTCATAGGAATGATTCAATTCTTTTATTCTCTTTAGTAGCAAAATGTTTTCACACAGAAACACCTTTTTCTTTAGTCCAAGAACCTTAGTCATGACTTATACATTTCATGCTGAGTCAGCAGTTTACATGGGCGTTACATAATAACACAAAGGCAGTGAGGCAAACCAAAGGGACTGAAATATGGTTCCTCATGGGTCTCCCACAGGTTGGACTTCCTGTTTTAGTTTCCTTTTTAACAATATACATACAGTATATAATGCTCTTTTATCTGTTCAATACAAGTAATAATTATATTTTATATAATTTTAACCTTTTCAAAATGTTTCTTTATTTTATTCTTATTTGTAATGAACAAGTTACACAATTAGTATTTGTCTAAAGCAGTGGTTCCTCTTCTTTTGGATTGTGACCCTATTTTATATCACTATAAAATATTTATTTATTTATTTATTCCTAGAATTAGTCTTTAATCATGTTTGTTATAGTGTTACAAATGTAGAGAAACGCAGATTACTCTATTTTATTTGTTTTATTATTTTTTTCTTATTTATTCTCTTTCTTATTTACTTTAAACTGCATTTTATTTAAACTAAATTTATATTTGAGAAAGTAAAAGCATAGAATACAGTTGTTTAAAATGTGTTTTAGTTCAAACAAAGATTAAAAAATAAAATTAATTTTTAATCAGTATTTAATTTGGTGGATTAATAGATACTCCAGGTGATCCCACATGGGGTCATGACCCAAGGTTGAAAAACACTGCTCATGTGATTGCAAACATGTCTCAATCCTAATAGAATATTCTATTCTTTTAATTACAGAAAGATAGTGATTGACTTTATCAAAGCAACGATGTATTTTTATTTAAATATTAGTTATTTAATTGATAAGTGAAGGTGTTTAAAAAGTCTTTAGTCGTTCTGTTTAATGTGTAAAGGGTCGGGGACGGATCTAGATAAGCATAATGCTTTTTTCCGTCGCCCTTTCCGGCAAAAAAAAAAAAAAAAAAAAAAAAAACAATGATGATGTCGGAAATGAACTGAATAAATAAATAAATAAATAAATAATTTATTTATTTAACCCTAACTGTTCTGGAAGTAAATGATGATTATCATAAAGCTTAATTTTATATTGATCAGTCCTTTTTTGATGAGTCATACTTTGGCCATCACTATTTTTGCAGTATGTTGTAAAATCCCAGTTAATTGATCCAATCAACGATGACTATGTTCGTACAGCAAAGTAAAGCACTTTCTCACTGATTGCTTCACATTGAATGAAAAGCACTAGCCCCGCCCCCCCACATTCTCATTCAAATATTGTATCAAAAATGTTAATATACAGAACAGTACACCCACTGCAGGAAAGAAGATCAACCACAGCAACAGAAAAACAAATACAGAAAACAGAGAAAGGCATTAGATGTGTTGTTAGTAGTTAATACTGCAGATTTAAAGTGTACCTGTAGTGAACATAGAACATAAAATGTGTTTAATGTATTACCAATAATCAAAATATGTGCACCTTTTTAAACGTTTAAACATATTATGAAAAATCCACTATTGCAGTGTTTTTGAAGACAAATGAAGTAACTTGAGTGAAATATGAAATAAACCCACCCAGTCATTTGTTTGTGGTCTGTGTAAGTCTAACACAGACAAAACTGCTCCATTTCAAATGTTCTTAGTTTTTGACATCACAAGTTAAATCAGTGCTGCCAGATCAGATTGACATCTTAGAATCCGCCCATTCCAATAAAACAGTAGACTATCATCTGGAATGGACTCTTCCTGTAATCAGTAAAGGAGATGATGATAAGAACGCTACGTAGCAGATCCGATAAGTGTTGGAAGGAGCTGACTCAGCTGCTTTTGCTGCTGTACACGGCGCACACAGTCCATGAAACAATGTTTTTCTGACTCACAATAGCCGATTAAATATCCATGTGTTTCACTGTAAAGTGCATTTTTTTGGCTGAAAACATTGACTAGAAGGTGAATAGCAAAAGAAAACTGCGAGTGATCAACTGTTATGTAAAGTAGGCGTCGACAGACATGTATAAGTAGGCCACAGAACAGCCCGTTTTTAGATTAGCTCAGAACGTCACTTTTCAGAGGCTAAAACTCCAGAAAACAGGTGAGTTTGGGAAAATTAACCTCAAATACTATGTTGTTGGGTTCTTAGAACAATGGGTGAAAAATAGCATAATACTGGACCTTTTAATAAAAACACATTAAAATGACTTTTTAGAATGATTTTATATATTTTGTCATAAACTATGGATAAACAAGATATGACTCATGTTGGTTGATGGTCACGGCCTGTAGCTTTAAATAACTGGTGCATTGTGGGAGGTACAGTGAGGTAAAAAAGTATTTATTCAGCCACCAATTGTATAAGTTCTCCCTCTTAAAAAGATGAGAGGCCTGTAATTTTCATCATAAATAAACCTCAACTATGAGAAAAAATACAGAAAATCACATTGTAGGATTTTAATGAATTAATTGGTAAATTATGGTGAAAAATATTTATTTGGTCAATAACAAAAGTTAATCTCAATACTTTGTAATGTAGCCTTTGTTGACAATGACAGAGGTCAAATGTTTTCTTTAATGCTACGTTCACACCAAACTCGTTTTCTGCAGGACTGTTCGCGTCTGTCGCGCGAAACCTTCCGCAGGATTCGCGGGATCATAAAATGTTTCCCTATTTGCTTCATACTCGCGTCTGAAGCGAAGCTCCGCCCACCAGACTCCCAAAAAGTTGACAACCAGGCTGTGTTTGTTTCCACCATCAACTATGGAGGACCTCCGTCAATTCACTGCTCCTAACCTCGGAAGAAACGTCGGCTTTCCTGGCTTCACCAGGTTAACCAGCGCCACATCCAACTCGGTGAGCTTCACTACCTGCTTCAGAAGCTACACCTGGATGATGACTGCTTCCAGCGGTACCTGTGGATGACCAGCGCCCGATTCGACGACCTGCTGGGTCGGATTGGCCCACGGATGTCCTGTAGGATACCAACTACCTGAGCTCCATCTCTGCAGCATAAAGACTGTCTGTCTGTCTCCGGTAAGTTTCATAAGCAACCGAAGATGTTATGATTCATCAGAAACATCTCTTAAATACACAATAAAGATAAATACTATATTAATCCCAAGGGAATTTAAAAGCAGAATTATTAAAATGATTGTTTTCTGGAGATACATATTCTGGGAGAAAAGGCCTGCTTTATTATTGTTTTTATCATAAATATATTACAACTAAAATAAAAGTTTATCATAATCAATGATTTACTATTGTTATTATTTGTCCTCTGGAGACCTATTCTGGAAGATGAGGCTTGTTTCATTAATATTTATTGTTTTTAACTCTTATTAATAAATCATTATTTATTTACTACTGTTAATTATTGTCATGGTAACACATTCTGGGAGATAAGGCCTGTTCTCTCTCTAATCTCTCCACCTTTTATGCACACATAGACACACCCACATTATATATATCTGATTATCAATGATCTGAGCTTTTCTATATTGTTCACTGTGCAGGTATCTGGCCACAGGTGACTCCTTCAGGACCACAGCTAACAGCTATGGACGAGAGGTCTTCACATCGTACTTCTCTGGAGGAGTTATTCCATAACTAGACATATTGCACCAGAACACCCACAACAACTATTTTAAGAGCCAACCACATACTTCTATAGAGCAAACTTCCTACTGTATTAACATGTGTATAATAAATATGGAAGAATGGGGAGAGAAACGTCTGTCAGGTTCATTTTTAACCAGAAAGAAATAATCACAGAAACCTCACCTCTGAAATTAATTAAAGGCATTAAAGGTCTCACAGAGAATCAATATGAGGAAAATATATATTCTTGTATGAACAAAATATATAACCTTGATGTGGTGAACACATAGCTGTTAATATGTATTGATAGAAATTAAAAAGAAAGCAAAAGTACACTTTAAAATGTGTTTTTAATCAACAATTCTGAAAGAACACCATGTACATTAACATAATACCTCAATTTTAAACAAACTATTTACTTCAATATTATAAAACTTACATAATAAACAAACTAGTATAAACAACTATTCACAATGTGGTTCCTGCCATGCAAAGAGTCCCGCCCACCCCAGCCCATCCAGACCAATCAAAAACCTCATTAACATTTTCCAAATTTAGTGTTACCGGATGATAATCAAGAAGTTTAAAACTTTGAAATTTAACGTTCCATAAATTCTGCTGGCACTTTTTACAGGATAGGAAGCAGGTCTGAGAAACATCTCATCCTCAGTCAGAGCTGGTGGTGAGGAGGTGGTCTCCTGAAGGTCTGTAGGATAAGCTGCTCCACCTCTCTTGGAGAGCCTTGGCTGGACCTCTTCTTTGTTCTTTTTCCTTAAAAATAAACAAACATTATATATATATATATACATAAAATAGCTTATCAAGTCACTGTTACTTAAATAAGATCATAGATATATTTTAATTAAACATTAAATGAGGTAATGATCAACATTGTCATCACTGATATACCAAGCATTTATAGATACATTTTATTTATAACAGAATGGAAAACAACTTCTGTCATGTTCATATCAGATGGTTTGGCTGCACTTGTTTCTGCAGGAGATGCTGCTGTAGCACCATCATCACCATCATCTTCTCCTGCTCCCTGAGCACTATCTGTTCCCCCTCCCTGTCCTTCTCCATCACTCATCTGATTGTTTACCTCTGAGTGACAGCAAACACAATATATAAACACATTACTATAGATTTTAAATCATTAAACTAGATTTAGATCCCCCACTAGAAGAAGCCCTGTGATACATAAAGGCCTGAATATTAAGCTGGTATATATTTCTATATGTCTGCACTGATAAACAAACCTCCAGTCTCTGATGGTTGACCATACTCTGTGGTCCTGTCTTCCTCAACCTTCTACCCCATGTTGCTGCTTGTCTCTCGTGGTGAAACAAAGGGTCTATGAAGGTCATGACCACAGGGTATTTCCACAGTTTAGATGTTCCTGCAGATGACCCACTACGGTTCTCCTGACTTTTTTTTCCTCTCATAAACCATCAGTAAAAAAAAGCTGGTGTTAGCGGCTAATGCTATCATTAGCTAATGCTATCCTCACTCACTGCCGACTTTCAAAGATGAAAACTACAGAGAGAACATTTACCTGCTGCTCCACCTTCTCGATGATTCTCCTCCACACCAAATCCTTCCTGGTCCTGGTTAAAATAACAGGCCGTGTCATACAGCTCCCTGTGGTCACACACCGCTACCATTAGCTTCTCCTCAATGGTTGAACGGGTGAAAATACTGGTTTCCGTGTTGCCTGCCTGACGTCATTGCCAACAAGGACTCTGATTGGCTTTCGCGCCTGCGCGTCACGCGAAACAGCCGCTGGAGTTCAATAATTTCAACTCAAGCCAACGGTGAATAACACGAAAATCGGGAGCGCGCTTGCAGCAGCCATCGCTTTCCACGCGCGAATAATTCGCCTCCCAGCGCGTCTAAACCATTGACTTTGCATGTAATCTGTTCGCTTGTGCCGCAGAAACCGTGTTTGGTGTAAACGCAGCATAAGTCTTCACAAGGTTTTCACACACTGTTGCTGGTATTGTGGTCCATTCCTCCATACAGATCTCCTCTAGAGCAGTGATGTTTTGGGGCTGTCGCTAGGCAACACGGACTTTCAACTCCCTCCAAACATTTTCTACGAGGTTGAGATCTGGACACTGGCTAGACCACTCCAGGACCTTGAAATGCTTCTTACAAAGCCACTCCTTCTTTGAGTTTTTACCAAAAAGTTCTATTTTGGTTTCATCTGACCATGTGACATTCGCCCAATCCTCTTCTGGATCATCCAAATGCTCTCTAGCAAACTTCAGATGGGCCTGGACTAGGGATGTAACGATTCACTCAACTCCCGATACGATTCGATTCACGATACTGGGTTCACGATACGATTCTCTCACGATTTTTTCATTTACAAAATGGAACTGTAGACAAAAAAACTAGAAAATACTGTATTATTTTCCTTTTATTTTTCATTGTCAAAAGAATTCCTTGATAAACAATTCAAAACAATGCAATTGAACTAAAAATAAATCTTGAATGAAATAAATAAAGGAATAATACAAATGAAAATGAAGCCTATTAATTTAAATTCTGGTTCTATAATAAACAATGCAAAACTGCATAATAGTTCTTTTTCTTTTAAAAGTGCAACTGAAAATGTATTTTGTGCCTTAACAATTGGACTTTAAAAAAAAAAAACAAAACGTCATTGCACTGATTTACGTCATATTTGTTTGGACCAGCAGAGGGCGCTGGTAACCCAGTGGTTGGTTGGCATTTAGCTAATGTAGCAGTGAAGAAGAAATGCTATGCTAGCAGACAGAGCTAATAGAAAAACGTGACTTTTACAGATATTCAAGTAATATTACAGATATTCTTTCGGTGCTAAAGGGGTAATGAATCATTTATTAACATGTTTAAGAGTAGAAGGCAGCCAGAAAGAAAGTATTAGCAGACTCCGCCCGCCGCCTACACTTCTGGATAGCGCTCTCTGCTGGTTAAAAAAAGTACTGCGATTCAATTTTCAGAAAATCGATATCAATCGTGATACCTATGAATCGATTTTTAACTGCCTTACAATTAATCGTTACATCCCTAGCCTGGACATGTTGTGGCTTAAGCAGGGGGACACGTCTGGTACTGCAGGATTTGAGTCCCTGGTGAGATCTTGCGTGAAGCCCCAGATGGAGATTATCAGTGTCTTGTATGTCTTCCATTTTCTAATAATTGCTCCCACAGTTGATTTCTTCACACCAAGCTGTTTACCTATTGCAGATTCAGTCTGCACCCACTCAGTATCACAATTAGCCTAATGGGCTAACAGAGCTGTTGTTAGCAGCAGAAACGAGCCATGGCTGAGTAATTAGGTGTTGGAAGTGCACAAATATGGTTAGAAACTATGATGAAAGCAGTGTGAAAGGACGTGTTCATTGATTGGATGAGGATCAGCATCTGAACCATCAGGTAAGTTCTCCAGACAGAGTTCATCATTTAGCCACAAGGAAATAAGAGGAAACAAAGTGGTGGGGGTGTGGTTAGTGCCATGACACCCCCATAGTATCCCCTGTAAACAGAAACGTAGTAGTGCTCTGAGCAAGTACGTTTACAAGCTGCATTCTGTTCATTAGCCTAGCCCATTAGCTTAGTCCTTTAGGGATAGGGTTAACCCTAACCCTACCGATATCATGGAGCCAACGTCTGGATAACTCTGACTTAGTGTCGTTATTTGGCTCACAGACGCTAAACAAATGTTTCTGTTGGCTTTTTCTCTGATTGTCATAGCAACCATTAGCTTTACACTCCACCATTGTTCAGAAACTGTAGACCAACAAAACACTGTTGCCTAGCCAACAGCTAACAGGAATCAACCAACGTGCGTCATATCCTGACCAAATTGGAGACTCTCCATAATTTATGTCCCAAAGTATAAAATCGTTCTAAAAAGTCCTTTTAATGTGTGTGTTTTTTAATAAAAAGATGCACATGTTTACTTTATTGGTAACAAAATAAACACATTTTATGCTCTATACATTTTCACTATAGAAACCCTTTAAAGGATCTCTGATACTGACACGTTGTCCTTCATTTTAAATATGAACACACTGTTGCACTGCCTTGTTTTTGTTCTGTGATGAGAATCTTAAACCACTGTGTATTTATAACAACATTCATTGGTTGGAGAAAGTATCTTTAAATGTCATTTAAAGACACTTTCTCCAACCAATGAATGAACCAAACATTTATCTGGGGCTCTAAAAAGTAAACAGTCAGATTCTGTGAATTGGTATTTAACACGAAGTGTTTCTGTGTTTATTAGCAGCTGTGCTCTGCCTGTTGAAATAATAAATATAAAAACATAGATATAAAAGCCCAAATGAAAGGAAAGAAACACCTTTAACCTCTGGTTCACTAGTTCAGTTTCATCCACTTCTCCACAGTGGAAACATCCTCTGTTCTTTAATAAAGACAAACTTGGAATGTTTCATCTTCCTCAGAGAACATCTCAGTGAGACGTGGATTGAGATGTAGAAAAGTTAATCTTTTTCAAACACAGTTGACGGAGTGAAGATCACGACCCAGAATCCATTAAAGCTTCAAAGTATTCACAAGAAGTTCCCCAAAGATCTGACTTTGAAACATTATCATCTGCAACAAGTTGATTGCTCTCATCAAACCTTGTTTTCCATCACACCTTGCTCTCCTTTAAACCGTGCTCTCCATCACCCACTCAGAGCTCTCAAACGTGGATTTGTCCTCCCCGTTGTCATGGTAATGCAGTAACATGGCGTTAACAGACATGCTCCTCTTAGTCCAGATGTTGCTGATCCGTCGGGGGCCGGTGTTACGACACTGAGTGGCCCCTACGTGACCTACGTCAAAGGAGTGGCTCCTCTTGGGTTTAAAATCCTGGGGCAGCCCAAAGAGCCGACCCAACATGGTGGTAGACTCCGCCCGCCCCAGCAGCGGTTCTTTATCAGACAGGGGGGCCACGGCCACTGTGGTGGTGCCACTAGGGGGGGACAGGGGCTCGTGGAGGTCCCTAGCAGCACCTCGTAGTTCCAGCGATGTAAAGGCCCCCAGTAGGTGCTCCAGGTTGGGCTGAGCTTTAGATCCTGGTCTCCTGAACTTCCTGTTGGGCAGCGTGCTGCATTCACTGCCCTGCAGACTGTAGTGATCCACGGCTCCGCCCACATGTTGGTTATCCAATGAGTGAGAGGAGGAGGATGATGATAGGCTGCTCTGGAGGGAACCACACTTAAACTCCACCACTTCTTCACGCATCACCACCACAGTAGACTTGACCTGTGGCAGTGCACCATTGAACCTGTTCAGTCCTCCGTTGGTCTGTGAGTACGTGTTACTTACTGAGGGAACTTTATTACTCTGGATCCCACTGGTTACCTTGTAGCACACCATGAGGACGATGATAAATACAAGTAGCGTAGCCACAATGATGCCCCCCACCACCAGGATCATGGTTCCACCCAGGAAGCCGCTGTGCAGGGACTGGCACTGGGGGTAGTCCTCTCTGGTGATGAACTGGACACACCCTACGATGTTAGTAGCAGTTAGCGTAGTAGCGCTATCCTCCCAGGTAGCTAACACACACAGGTCATACTGCATCCCCGGGACCAGGTTGGTCACCTCAAAGGCCCGGTTGGTCATAGGGATCATTCTAGAACACACAAACACAAACACAACGCTTTAGGATAGGAACCCCAACTGGATTCAGTCTAGATTTAGTCTGGATTAATTAATCATGCTAAGTAGTTATTTAAATGCACAAAGAGGCTCCATTGACTCTGGTATATTTACTTTGTGATGCATGAAGTAATAGTAATGAGATAAACGCTGAATCACCACTTTTAAAGAAATGTATCCAGTTGTTTTTTAGTCATTTTATCACCTAATATTGATCTTCACGTGCAGAGATGTTCAAGAAAAAAAGTCGTAGGCTCCAGAAAATTAGCAAAAATGATGCTACAGTATATGGTGGCTTCTGGTGCATTATATTAGTGTAATTGTGGCTTTTCTTCTATTTTGTAGCACTTTTCTTAGCATGATATATTTTCTCACCTAGTTTATGTTTACATGATGCATTTACAAGTTGAAATATGGTATCCATGGTAACGATGACAGAAAATTGAGCTCATAGAAAAACCTGACTTTTACAGATATTATTTTGGTGCTAAATGGGTAATGAATCATTTAGAGTTCAGAGTGAACAGTGAAGCTGTTATCACACACACGCACACACACACACACACACGCACGCACGCACGCACGCACACATGCACGCACGCACACACGCACGCACACACGCACGCACGCACGCACGCACACACACACACACACACACACACACAGAAGCGTATCCCAGGTGAATTAATTCTATATTCTGGAAGCTAGTGATGGTTGTCAGTCAGCAGGTATCGTAGCCTCTTCTGTGAGCCCTTTGAAGGGGGACGAGCTACAGCAGCAGCCGCGTTGGTCCGGACAGTAACAAGAGTGATACGTGTGTTCATGTCAGAGTCTCTAAAACACCAGAAAAATCTCCACTAACACAAGATAAAGTCGATCTATTTGTCACTAGTCTATATTGATATAAAAGTCACTAAGAGCTGGTAGAAGATTTCATGGATAAAGAAAACAACAACTGTCAAATACAATCACAGCAACTTTAGTTGATCATGTCATCAACCATGGGCGGAAAATGGCAGAAGCCATTTTACTGTCGCCTCTGTCATCCAGACATATAGACTGGAGCACAGGTATGTAACCAACATGTCCGTCACACTATGTAGTACACCACCTCATGTCATAATGTATCAGTTTGAATGGCTGATGTCATACACTAACTGGACAAGTTTCCTGTACAATTTACTGTAGGAGAAATATCTTTAGTCTGTATATATGTTATTTATTTTATTTTTCTAAAGGACTGAGAGACACAACCATGGTGGAGGGAGGGGCCAAAGGTTCACAGGGTACAGGAAGCTTATTGTAAACTTGGTTTTGGAAAATAATGAAGTCAGATTACGTGAAATTCAAAGCCACATCATCAAAGATAAAACCATACTCAACAACATTCAACGAGTCAGTCTGTCCACGTTGGCTCACATTCTCAATCAAAACCAAATCAGACTAAAACAAGTTTCTAAAGTGTTTTTAGAGAAAAACTCTAAAAGAAACAAAGACACCAGACGTGTACATATCAGTAAATACTGACTACAGTAAACTACACACTACATGTTTTACAGTGTACTGGATTACAACATATTCACTTTAGGTTCTTTGTTTTCTGGGAATGGATGCTCATACAATCCTACATGAGTTCATCTTCATAGGTGAGCCTGACTTCAACCTAGCAAAGACCAGAAGAAGAGGAAGAAACATCATTGTCCACAGAGACATTATAGATGTTCCTGACTAACATCACCATCTCCATGGTGTCCTCCACCGTCATGCCAACCTTGGACAACAACAACCCATGTTCTCACATTTCTGAACAGACTCCACAACATCCTCATACCACCAGAGCGTATGAATGATGTAGACCAGGGGTCACCAACGCGGTGCCCACGGGCACCAGGTCGCCCGTAAGGACCAGATGAGTCGCCCGCTGGCCTGTTCTAAAAACAGCTCAAATAGCAGCACTTACCAGTGAGCTTTTATATATATAGATTTATTTATTTAGCTATTCTTGTTTAAATCACACTTACATGTAACTTAGAAATGACAATACATATATATAAACACTTAAAATGTAAAGTGTTTTTTGTGTTTAATACATACTTGCCAACCCTCCCGATTTTCTCCTGATTTCTGCTCGACATTGTCCGGGCGGACCATCCTTCACTGAGCGTCATTTCCAGCCGGACAATAATAATGATTACACCGCATAAGAAGAGGAAGAAGACTCTTCTTCCTCTTCTTATGCAGTGTAATTATATTATTGTAATAATTATATTATTGTAATAATAATAACGATTACACCGCATAAGAAGAGGAAGAAGACTCTTCTTCCTCTTCTTATGTGGTGTAATTATATTATTGTAATAATAATATTGTTGTAATAATAATAACGATTACACCACATAAGAAGAGGAAGAAGAGTCTTCTTCCTCTTCTTATGCGGTGTAATTATATTATTGTAATAATAATATTATTGTAATAATAATAACGATTACACCGCATAAGAAGAGGTGTAATCGTTATTATTGTCCGCCCGGACAATGTCAGTGAGGAAATCTGGAGAAAATCAAATCCAACCATGTGTAGGGAAGTGTTTCTGTTATGGTTATAGCTGTTGTTGTATAGGCTATGTTTAATTTTCCTTTTGTTGATTATTTTTATTTCAAGCATACATTGCATAGATTGATGGATAATTTATGCAATGTATGCCTTTTTTGTTTAATTTTATGTTATTTATGTTATTTATTCTACTACTACCACCATTTACCATTTGCACGGGTACTGTGGAATTAGTTCTTTACTTTATATGTGTTTTTCAAATAAAAGAACACTGTGAAATTGAATTATTTCATTTTCTCTTTAAAAAGCAAACTACCCCCCCCCCCCCCCCCGCTCTTTTGAAAATCTCCCTAATTATTATTTAATATTTCAGTGTGTATCAAACAGGTAGCCCTTCACATTAATCACTACCCAAGAAGTAGCTCTGGGTTTCAAAAAGGTTGGTGACCCCTGATGTAGACCATGATAAAAACCAGGACGTTGTTTTATGGAACAACGTGAACTTTCATGGTGCAGCCCCAGTCCAACATGGGTTTACTGACCTCCCACCATACTCACCATTTCTGAACCCTATAGAAGAGTTCTTTTTAGCATGGTGGTAGAAGGAATATGACCGACAACCCTATGTGTGCATTCCTTTAGTGCAGACGATGGAAGAGACGTGTGATGTGGGTGTGATTCAGGGATGATACGACACTCAACGCACTTCTTCACTTTATTTATTTTATTTTATTTATTTATTCAGTTTGTTTTCTGAGCATATTTGTGTTGATTCCACTGTAAATATATCTGCTGTGTATATGATGCACTGTGTCCTGTTTGGAGAAGAATGTGTGTATCTGATAATATTTCTGTGTATGTGAACAATCTGAGGATCTTTCTACAAGTGGTTTTAGTAAAACTAGTGCAGTGACCGTCAGATCAATAAATCAATCAATCAATACAGTAGAATGTTTGATCAGCGTCATTGTATGAGAATAACTGTGGAAGTTAAGCTCTAATATAAGACTTTAATAGTTATCAATATTAATGTTTATATCAGTGGTGTTGGAACATAAAGCTTTTAGACTGTTGAAGCATGTCATTACACATACTGTATATATAGATCTATAATTAGGATATAAACACTTTACATCTGTGACAGTGGGACCTGAACATAGACTTATGACATGATTGTTGCAATTTTAGGATGTTTAGAACAAGACAGGGATGGGCTAGAGTTAGACTGAGATAGAGTTAGAGTTAGACTGAGATAGACTTAGATAGAGTTAGAGTTAGTTAAATACAGTTAAAGTTAGACAGTTAGAGTTAGACTGAGATAGAGTTAGAGTTAGACTGAGATAGACTTAGATAGAGTTAGAGTTAGTTAAATACAGTTAAAGTTAGACAGTTAGAGTTAGACTGAGATAGAGTTAGAGTTAGACTGAGATAGACTTAGATAGAGTTAGAGTTAGTTAAATACAGTTAAAGTTAGACAGTTAGAGTTAGACTGAGATAGAGTTAGAGTTAGACTGAGATAGACTTAGATAGAGTTAGAGTTAGTTAAATACAGTTAAAGTTAGACAGTTAGAGTTAGACTGAGATAGAGTTAGAGTTAGACTGAGATAGAGTTAGATAGAGTTAGAGTTAGTTAAATACAGTTAAAGTTAGACAGTTAGAGTTAGACTGAGATAGAGTTAGAGTTAGACTGAGATAGAGTTAGATAGAGTTAGAGTTAGTTAAATACAGTTAAAGTTAGACAGTTAGAGTTAGACTGAGATAGAGTTAGAGTTAGACTGAGATAGACTTAGATAGAGTTAGAGTTAGTTAAATACAGTTAAAGTTAGACAGTTAGAGTTAGACTGAGATAGAGTTAGACTGAGATAGACTTAGATAGAGTTAGACTGAGATAGAGTTAGATAGAGTTAGAGTTAGACTGAGATAGAGTTAGAGTTAGACTGAGATAGAGTTAGAGTTAGACTGAGATAGAGTTAGAGTTAGACTGAGATAGAGTTAGATAGAGTTAGACTGAGATAGACTTAGATAGAGTTAGACTGAGATAGAGTTAGATAGAGTTAGAGTTAGACTGAGATAGAGTTAGATAGAGTTAGAGTTAGAGTTAGATAGAGTTAGAGTTAGATAGAGTTAGAGTTAGACTGAGATAGAGTTAGACTGAGATAGAGTTAGAGTTAGACTGAGATAGAGTTAGAGTTAGACTGAGATAGAGTTAGATAGAGTTAGAGTTAGACTGAGATAGACTTAGATAGAGTTAGAGTTAGACTGA
Source organism: Gouania willdenowi (assembly GCF_900634775.1). Taxonomy (NCBI): domain Eukaryota; kingdom Metazoa; phylum Chordata; class Actinopteri; order Blenniiformes; family Gobiesocidae; genus Gouania; species Gouania willdenowi. The sequence goes on from NC_041065.1 coordinate 108,744, forward strand.
GATAGAGTTAGATAGAGTTAGAGTTAGACTGAGATAGAGTTAGATAGAGTTAGAGTTAGACTGAGATAGAGTTAGATAGAGTTAGAGTTAGACTGAGATAGAGTTAGATAGAGTTAGACTGAGATAGAGATAGAGTTAGACTGAGATAGAGTTAGACTGAGATAGAGATAGAGTTAGACTGAGATAGAGTTAGATAGAGTTAGAGTTAGACTGAGATAGAGTTAGATAGAGTTAGAGTTAGACTGAGATAGAGTTAGATAGAGTTAGAGTTAGATAGAGTTAGAGTTAGATAGAGTTAGAGTTAGACTGAGATAGAGTTAGACTGAGATAGACTTAGATAGAGTTAGAGTTAGTTAAATAGAGTTAAAGTTAGACAGTTAGAGTTAGACTGAGATAGAGTTAGACTGAGATAGACTTAGATAGAGTTAGAGTTAGACTGAGATAGAGTTAGATAGAGTTAGAGTTAGACTGAGATAGAGTTAGAGTTAGACTGAGATAGAGTTAGAGTTAGACTGAGATAGACTTAGATAGAGTTAGACTGAGATAGAGTTAGATAGAGTTAGAGTTAGATAGAGTTAGAGTTAGATAGAGTTAGAGTTAGATAGAGTTAGAGTTAGATAGAGTTAGAGTTAGACTGAGATAGAGTTAGACTGAGATAGAGTTAGAGTTAGATAGAGTTAGAGTTAGACTGAGATAGAGTTAGACTGAGATAGAGTTAGACTGAGATAGAGTTAGAGTTAGACTGAGATAGAGTTAGAGTTAGACTGAGATAGAGTTAGATAGAGTTAGAGTTAGACTGAGATAGAGTTAGATAGAGTTAGAGTTAGACTGAGATAGAGTTAGATAGAGTTAGAGTTAGACTGAGATAGAGTTAGATAGAGTTAGAGTTAGACTGAGATAGACTTAGATAGAGTTAGAGTTAGACTGAGATAGAGTTAGATAGAGTTAGAGTTAGACTGAGATAGAGTTAGAGTTAGACTGAGATAGAGTTAGAGTTAGACTGAGATAGAGATAGAGTTAGACTGAGATAGACTTAGATAGAGTTAGAGTTAGACTGAGATAGAGTTAGATAGAGTTAGAGTTAGACTGAGATAGAGTTAGTGTTAGACTGAGATAGAGTTAGACTGAGATAGACTTAGATAGAGTTAGAGTTAGACTGAGATAGAGTTAGATAGAGTTAGAGTTAGACTGAGATAGAGTTAGAGTTAGACTGAGATAGAGTTAGAGTTAGACTGAGATAGAGATAGAGTTAGACTGAGATAGACTTAGATAGAGTTAGACTGAGATAGAGTTAGATAGAGTTAGAGTTAGACTGAGATAGAGCTAGAGTTAGACTGAGATAGAGTTAGATAGAGTTAGAGTTAGACTGAGATAGAGTTAGATAGAGTTAGAGTTAGACTGAGATAGACTTAGATAGAGTTAGAGTTAGACTGAGATAGAGTTAGAGTTAGACTGAGATAGAGTTAGAGTTAGACTGAGATAGAGATAGAGTTAGACTGAGATAGAGTTAGAGTTAGACTGAGATAGAGTTAGAGTTAGACTGAGATAGAGTTAGAGTTAGACTGAGATAGAGTTAGAGTTAGACTGAGATAGAGTTAGAGTTAGACTGAGTTAGAGTTAGACTGAGATAGAGTTAGAGTTAGACTGAGATAGAGTTAGAGTTAGACTGAGATAGAGATAGAGTTAGACTGAGATAGAGTTAGAGTTAGACTGAGATAGAGATAGAGTTAGACTGAGATAGAGTTAGAGTTAGACTGAGATAGAGTTAGAGTTAGACTGAGATAGAGTTAGAGTTAGACTGAGATAGATTTAGAGTTAGACTGAGATAGACTTAGATAGAGCTAGAGTTAGACTGAGATAGAGTTAGATAGAGTTAGAGTTAGACTGAGATAGAGTTAGAGTTAAAGTTAAATAGAGTTAGAGTTAGACTGAGATAGAGTTAGACTGAGATAGAGTTAGACTGAGATAGAGTTAGACTGAGATAGAGTTAGACTGAGATAGAGTTAGACTGAGATAGAGTTAGACTGAGATAGACTTAGATAGAGTTAGAGTTCAGAATCAGAATCAGAATCAGAATCAACTTTATTGGCCAGGGGTGAATGAATACACACGAGGAATTTCTTTTGGTGACCTGTGCTCTCTCAGGTAGTATAACATTAAATAATAACAATCAACTAGAATAAAGAAAAATAAATGAAAAAAGAAGTATAAACATAAATATAAGAGTAGTTAGACTAATATGTGCAAACTAAATAAAAAATAACAAGATAATAATAATAGTAATAATAATAATAATAATAATAATAATAATAATAATAATAATAATAATAATAATAATAATAATAATGAAATAAAATAAGAATACAATAATAATAATAATAATAATAATAATAATAAGATAATAGTGCAGTAGTGCATTGATGAGTAGTGCAAATAGGTAAACATTTAAATGAAAAAGTTATGTCTATGAACATTCACAGTGACAGGTTGATCCAGGGTTGATATGTTTAGTTCCAGGTTATTTCACAGTAACAGAAACAGGACTGACAGGGTTAGAATTAGACTTAGATAGAGTTAGAGTTAGACTGAGATAGAGTTAGATAGAGTTAGAGTTAGATAGAGTTAGAGTTAGAGTTAGATAGAGTTAGAGTTAGATAGAGTTAGAGTTAGATAGAGTTAGAGTTAGACTGAGATAGAGTTAAAGTTAGATAGAGTTAGAGTTAGATAGAGTTAGAGTTAGATAGAGTTAGAGTTAAATAGAGTTAGAGTTAGACTGAGATAGAGTTAGATAGAGTTAGAGTTAGACTGAGATAGAGTTAGATAGAGTTAGAGTTAGATAGTTAGATAGAGTTAGACTTAGTTGATTAATAATCATTAAACTATAGATAAAATACTGAGGTGTTTACTTGTCGTCTCTACCAATTACACGTGATCACAACAGTTAGTTTGTAACAGAACTAAATCATCTGTATATAGTCAACATATAATATAGGTTTGTAATGTTGATGAATTTATTGAGGAACATATTTAGATCATGTTAAAGTTGTGTTTTTATAAAATACCAAATAGTTCAACAGCCGAACTATGATTTTTGACGAATCCTTGTTTTATTGGTTATAGTTTTTTTCTCTTTAGATTATTTATGGATGGGACCCCCCCCCCATCACCAGCCCCACATGGGTGTGGACCACTGAGTATTTTGAAAAAATGGCTGAAATACAATATGGCCGCCATTGTTATATTTTCATAACTAATGAACATAGAGACTTAATTTTGGTGTCAAATCATAGGTTTTCATAATGAAGAATGGAAACATTAAACACTATTGTCATTGTCACTGTTTCAGGCGCTAAACTGAAAGAAAAACAATGGATAGCAGCGTTTATAGACGGTACGGTGTCTCATCTCAGCCATTTTAAGTCAAACACTAGTTGTCATTTTTTGTATTCAACAGTATCGTATGCCAACGCTATGAGTATATTAAATATAACCAGAAATACACATTTGTTTGACATTTAGTTTGTGTTCTTTCAAAAAAGTCCATTTTGTAATTATGATGGTGTTAGATTTTTATTTTTATAGCATCTTGTGTCACCGAGGAATTCATTGATGTCGACAACTTATGATTTGACTTTAAAATCAAGTCTTTATGTCCATTAGTTATGAAGACATGACGTGTTAATGACGGCCGCCATTTTGGATTTTGGTCCACACCCATGTGGGGCTGGTGATGGGGTCCCACCCATAAATAATCTAA
>NC_041065.1:117500-133340 GCF_900634775.1 Gouania willdenowi
CCTCCCTCCCGCTTCAGTGCTGACGGCTGCAGCGGAGGCTGTTCTACTTCCTCAAAGTATCAGGTTCAAAATTAAAGCGGTAAATTTCTTTAAAACCACAGTAACTACTGATCAAACACATTCTGAGTGAAGTCATCCTTTAATATCTCCGTTAAGTTGATCATTTAACCGTAGAAGCGGAGCAAGAAGGAAAAAAAAGACGTCATCAACACTCTCTCTCTCTCTGTCTCTACCCTGTTACCGGGGCCACACACACACACACACACACACACACACACACACACACACACACACACACACACACACACACACACACACACACACACACACACACACACACACACACACACACACACACACACACACACACACACACACACACACACAGCTCCCTAGTGATCGCGTCGCTGGAGCGATGAAATGATGGACTGACAAAAAAGCACCACTATGTGCAAACTACCGATCAGGGACGATTTAAGGCAACGGCATCGCTTCCGTCGCGTTCGGTGTGCACGCACCTTGAGTCACTACTGCAGCACGGACACTCGACAATGGTATATTATTTGCAGATAATAATTAATATGTTTTCAAAATTTTTTTTTTAGACCAATTAGGTGAAATTGGATAATTTCCCACGGCACACCTGACGATCTCTCGCGGCACACTAGTGTGCCGCGGCACAGTGGTTGAAAAACACTGCTCTAAATAATAATAATAAAAACAAATAATACTAAAATAACATAAAATAATAATAATAAAACACAATTATAATAATAATAATAATAATAAAATAAAATAAATTAAAAAAGGGATTTTTTTTATATATATATATATATATATATATACATAAATAAAGAACCAGACACAAAACCCATTTTTATAAGCAAACCTAGCTTCTACACATAGCCTATTCACCTCTGTACTCTCCTGGCGTATTTGTATTGAATAATGGAGGATCATGCACCAGAAGGGGGGGTTGGTGGAAGTGGAAGAGACTGAAGGGGAAAGGGTAGGAGGCACCAACACCAACCCGTACCACCATATCACTGTTAGGCAAGCCAAAGACGGGGTACCAGAGCTCATTAACCAACTCGAAACAATGTATTTAAATGAGTCCAATGAGCAAGAGCAAAATACAGTCACAGCTGAGGAAGAGAATGATGAAGACTCAGAGGCCACAGAGGCTGTAATGGAGCAGCTCCAGGCCCTACAGCAGACAGTGGACAATCTGGAGGTCCGGCTTAAAGAGGCAGTGGACAGTACCCTCAGCAGAGAAGATGGCCTGAGAGCAGGTATGGAGAGGTTAGGGAGTGAGTTAAAGGAGTATGTGGACGCTAAGATGCAACATTTCGATGAAGTTTTCACAGCCTGCCTACGGCGCAGGGATGAAAAGTGGAGCGAAGAGCTGAAACAAACCCTCGCCAAAAGTCGGTTGACGTGGAAACCCGCCAGTTACTGCACACCTGTCGCCTCTACGTCCTCCAGATGCCAGACACCTGGGGACGCTACTTTCTCCATACCACCAACAACACCTGCTTTACCGCCCATCCGGATGGAATTTCCCCAGTTTGGTGAATCCTGGAGCTCTGCGGATATCATGGACTTTATCGAGCAGTGCAAAAACTTCCTGGCCCTTCGGCCTTTGTGTGATGCGGAGCTGATGGGTACTCTCAATGCTGTTTTAAAGGGTCTGGCACGGAGTTGGTGGGTCGCTGCTCGCAACACCATAAACAGTTGGATACATTTCAAGATGTCCTTTCTCGAAGCTTTCCTACCCTCAGACTATCAGTCAGAAATTGAGGAACAGCTCCAAGGAAATGTCCAGGCCCCAAACCAATGTCTGAGAGATTTTGCATACGACCATCGGGTCCTCTGCTTGAAGTGGAGACCAGACATGTTGGAGGGAGACATTATGAATCGTATCCTCAGTGCATGTAATCCAAGGCTGGGTAGCGGGCTACGAGGTACAGTGACCACGGTGGAGCAGTTGGTCAAGGTGGGCTCGCTCGTTGAAAAGGACTGGAGTAACACCAGAGACTACTGGAGCCGCGTTCAACAGACCCACCCCCCTAAAAAGACTGGGAAAAAATTGGATCATGCTCCAGGTCGGAATGCTGGCGCGGACCTTGCCACGGCTATGGGCGAGCAGTCCCTATTGGTAGTGCCAATCAGTATCCGTGGGTCCAAGGGCGACGCAGTCCTAGATTCAGGATGCACCTACTCCCTGACGAGCCACACCTTATGGAAGGCTGTGAGAAAGGAAGGAGAGATCCTAGCCCCGAGTGAAATCCCACGGTTCATTATGACCGATGGACAGGAGAACAAACCTAGTGGAAAGGCTACCCTGCTCCTCACCCTGAACGAATTCCACAGTACGCTCGCTGTCCATGTTCTAGCTGATGGCCACCTGTGTATGCCTTTGCTGCTTGGCCTCGACTTCATTACCATGTCTCAGATCACCCTGAGACCACACCTCAGGAGGTACACCATGCCAGGAGGGAAGGAATACACATTTCTCCCAAAGTCAAGGTTGAATCTTCAGTGGAATCACAAAGCCCCTGCACTTCTATGTGGCTGTGACAACTCTCAAGGTCAACCAACCTGTCATCCCCCTCCTCGATTCCCAGCCCGGGGCGTTGCGACCGCTGCTGCAGAAGTGGCCAACTGTTTGGCCTGAGACCACTGGGGCCACCAAGGTGATAAAGCACAGAGGAGTAGCAGCAGATGAGATGCCAGTGCGACGGAGGGCTTATAGGGTGTCCCGAGAGGAACAAACTGTCATTGAGGAGCAGATTCAGAAGATGCTTGAGAACAATGTAATCAAACCATCTACCTCCCCCTGGGCTTCTCCTGTGGTCATCACACCGAGGAAGGATGGTACGCCACGGTTCTGTGTGGACTATAGAGCCCTAAATGCCAAGACACAGCATGATGCCTATCCTATGCCCCTGATACACAAGATCTTGGAATCCCTGCAAGGCGCCCAGCATTTCAGCTCTTTGAATCTCCAGAGCGGATACTGGCAGGTGGCTACGAATGAAGAGAGCTAACTAAAGACTCCAATGACCACTCACCTCGGCCTGTTCCAGTTGAAGGTCATGCCCTTCGCTGTACGCAATGCGGAGGCCATGTTCCAGCGTCTGATGGAGATCGTTTTGGGTGACCTCAGGGGAAAGATCTGTTTCGTATACATCGACGACATAATCGTGTTCTCGAAGACCCAAGAACAACATCTGCACGATCTCGAAGCTGTGTTTACCAAGCTTCACCAAGCAAACCTGACGCTGAATGTAAAAAAGTGTCACCTGCTCCAAAGCCAGCTCACTTTCCTGGGACATCTTGCATCGGGCAAAGGAGTAGAGGTCGATCCAGCGAAGATCTCAGCCATAACAGACTATCCCCCTCCAACCTAATAAAGAAAGACATTCCTTGGGAGTGGTCCTCGGCCTGCCAAGCTGCCTTCAACCACCTCAATCTCAATCAATCAATCAATCAATCAATCTTTTATTTGTATAGCGCCAAATCATAACCAATGGTATCTCAAGACACTTTACAGTAGAGCAGTCTTAAGGACGGACTCTTCATTTTATGGATACACACATATGCATATATACGTATATACACATACATATGTATCCCACACCCAACATGAATTCATCATGGCAGCAAGGAAAACCTTCTGTTAAGCAGCAGGAACCTTGTGTGGATCCCATTCCTATGATGAACAGCCATCCACGTTATGCTGTGTTGGGTGTGTGCAGAGGAAAGGGTGGAGACAGAGTTGTTGAGTCTCTGTAACTCCACACTGAGGATCCCACGGACCTGCAAGACAAAAGCCAGAAGGAGAACAGGAGCAAACACACAAGGGAAGAAGCAGACATAGAGGGAGTGTTAGAGAGAGGAATGGGACCCTCTCCGGTCCCTCTCTAACCTAAATGACCTCTCTCTTAACGCCCCCTCTCCAACCTCTCTCCAACCGAGCATGCCAGACCCCCCCCCCCTGGCAGTCTATGCCTATTGCATCTTAACTATGAGCTATGAGCTGGTTCCTAACTAAAAGCTTTACCAAAGAGGAATGTTTTGAGCCTAACCTTAAAGGTAGAGAGGGTGTCTGCCCCCCGAACCGTGGTTGGTAGATGGTTCCAGAGAAGTGGGGCCTGATAACTGAAAGCTCTTCCTCCTATACTACTTTTAGAGACAAATGGAACAACGAGTAGTCCAGCATTTTGAGAGCGTAGTGTTCTGGGGGGATTGTATGGCACTACAAGCTCCTTGAGATAGACTGGTGCCTGTCCATTTAGGGCTTTATAAGTGAGAAGAAGAATCTTGAATTCTATTCTATATTTTATGGGAAGCCAATGCAGAGAGGCTAATACAGGAGTAATGTGATCTCTTCTCCTAGTTTTAGTCAGTACTCGTGCTGCAGCATTTTGAACCACCTGAAGTGTCTTAAGCGACTTGCTCGGGCAGCCTGCTAAAAGAGAATTACAATAATCCAGTCTAGAGGGAATAAAAGCATGGACTAGCTCAAATTCCTATTGCAATCACCTCCAGTCCTCGCACAGCCACGACTTTATCACGGTTTCCAGGTTCACTGCGACGCAAGCGATGAGGGGCTGGGTGCTGTGCTAATGCAAAATATTGATGGGGAGGAGCGACCCATAGCTTATGCCTCCAGAGCTCTCCAAGGTGCTGAAGTGCGCTATTCCACAGCTGAAAAGGAATCCCTAGGCATGGTGTGGGCTGTAGAAAAGTGGAAACATTTCCTCGAAGGGACCACTTTCGACATGTACTTTGACCACAGCGCCCTGGCCTGGGCGTTCAACTGCCCTAAAACATCGTTGCGATTAACACGATGGACCCTGCGCATCCAGGCATTTTCCTTTCGGGTGCACAACAAAAAAGGTTGCTGTAATATCGTACCTGACGCCTTGTCACGTGCTCCCCAAGGTTCTGAAGGGCAAGTCCTCTGAGCCGTTCCAAAGACCTACTGGGCTGACCTACCAAGGTCTCTCCAAGAAATTGCTAATGCTCAAAAGTTGGACCCAACCAGTCAAGAGCTCAGTCCTTCCACTGACCAACCCAGTCCGGGCCGTATTCATTGTCAACTCCAGCAGGGTGTGTGGTACAGGGGGGTACCATCCAAACATGGGGGTTACAACTACACAGCAAATTCAGCATGACCAAATTAACACTGTCAGATTTGATTTCAACACTTTTAAAGTGTCTATATGGGTCCACACCAGAGAGTGTTAATTTAACTCTTTTTGGAGAGTTGGTACCTTAACTCTAATTAAAGTGTCAAATACTAAATCTGTCTGGATAATAATTTAACACTTAGTAACACTAACTCAGTGTTAGAGTCTAAATATTGACTCTCCAATAGTTTTTTCTTTTAACTACATAAGAGTTATTTGTAAATAATACTAAAAAAGGTATAAATTTAGTTTTTAACTTTTAGAAATTCCTTGGGAAATAAACATTTAAGAGGCAATGATTTTCTGAAATACATTTATTTCAAAACATGCATCACAATTAGAAAACAATTTGTAAAACATGTAACAATGTGGAACAATGTACATGTTCTCACTTTCATTAGAATATTGATTATCAAAGGGTCTGACATATGTGAGCTGGTCAATGCAAATAACAGCATTTTCATTATTATCATTTTTTCAATACATTATGCATGAAAGTGTTGATCAGGATCAGTACACCCTCTGTGAAGAGTTGAGTCTGAAAGCTGAATTTGTCCATAACTGAAAGAAATTAAGGGAATTGAAATGTCATAAACTATTAAAACCACCAATTCAAGTTGTTCACTCACAGGTAATTAGTCTATACCAATTTAAATTGCACATAAATACAAACGATCTTGAAGAAACAGGAGGAAATGGAAGCATTCATCACTTTGTGGAACTTTAATGTACTACTGCACTCTCCCATATTCCAACTTTGCATCTCCTGTGTGGAGATTAAAAAATAGAAGCATTATGAACCAGAAGTTGTGTAAGCCCAATCATTTTACAATCTTTAAAGGCAATTTTATACTCAAAAGTAAGTAAATAACATTTATTTATTTAGCGCTTTTCACTGATTAAAATCACAAAGTGCTTTACAATAACAGAAAACAGAAGTTGTTTATTAAAATTGTGCATTCTTAATCAACGCACACAGACAATAGTTAGTGCAGAAATAAATACAAAACCTCAACCTTTTTTATTTTTACCTAAACCGTGTGCACAAAGATCTGAAGAGATCTAAATGTTAACGTAGAACCAATCAGAACATCTGTCTTCAAGTCGTGACAAAACTGTATGTCAACCTTTCACGATCTGAAGAGGACACGCATAGTGTTGTGACGTCACAGAGCTGCAATACCGTGGAGCTAACCTCTTTGTGGATTGTACCGTTTGTGTTTCCTCGATTGTCCATTGACGGGTGGATTAACGCTCCACGGAGCTGCTGGGATCATCTGGTCCAACTTTGGATGCACGGGAGGGCAGCCGCTTGGTGTTTGTGAGTAACCGGGCTGCCTATGGCCACGTAGCCAGCTACCTGTTGCTACAAGTGTGTTTATTTGACCCCGTAGGACCGAGCCTGCGGTGGGAACAAGGCTTTGGGGGTTTGGACTTCAGGTTGCATGGATTTTTTATGGACCGCCAAACTATAGTTTTCCTCGCGCCATAGGGCGAAGTTTTGTGTTTGTTTGTGTGTTTGTACATTGGTTTACGCTCGAGCGTTTGGGTGGGATGTGCTTTAAACTGCCTGAAATACAAGGCTAATACCTAAAGCTATTTTTATGTGTTGGTGTGTGTGTTGGCATTCATCCCTGCTGGTAGACCGATCCGTCCGTTACCTAAAAGTGCGTTGTAGCTTTATCGCCTTGGAAGAGACAGGTGAATCATTACAAACATGTTTTGGCCTATAACTCCCACACCGTATGTTGCCTTTTCAAAAACTTCATATCTACAGATTCCTTGAATATCACTAAATCACTTCCTGTGGTGTTGACCTTTGACTTTAAAAAAAAAAAAAAAAAAGAATATCACTAAATCACAAAATAATTGTGTTCTGTCCAAATATGCGCAAATTATTAATTATTATTATTCATTTTTTCTAGTTAGCTATAAAAACGCAAACTGTTGCATTAAAACTGTTGCGGTAAAAAAAAAAAAAAAAAAAAATGCTAACAACACCAAATCTGAGATCCTTGGTTGGCATGTGACTGTGAGGGATGCACCAAATTTCAATAATGTAAGTCACTAGGGGGCGCTGCAAATATGGGAAATCTATATCTCCTAAATAGCAAAAATGATTTTTACCAAACTTGGTGGGTATGATCTTGGGTCGCTCTTGAGGCCGTTTCTCGAAGTTAATCGCGATTGGTCAAATTATTATTACAACATAAACAACATTTATTTCAGCTGAAGTATTATGTAGAGGGCTGTGAAATGTAGATATAGACAGTAGTGAGGACAAGGGGTTTAAAGTAACACATTACATTTACTCTCGTTACTGTAATTGAGTAGCTTTTTGTGTACTTTTTAAAATCTGTAATTTCACTTTTACTCAAGTAAATTAAGTAACATTACTTTGTTACATTGAAAATAGATTCTGTTATAGAGTAAAATAAATCCATAGATATAATAATAATAATAATAATAATAATGCATCAATTTTATTATATATTATATATTTTGGACACTCAAAGTCGCTTTACAGAATTAAGGGATTATTCTTTCATTCCACACTTAGTGGTGGTAAGCTACTATTATAGCTACAGCTGCCCTGGGGCAGACTGATGGAAGCAAAGCTGCCATAGTGAGCCATAGGCCCCTCCCACCACCAACACTCACTCACACACTATATTCATACTAGGAAATGTAGGTAAAGTGTCTTGTCCAAGGACACAATGACAGATACCACTGCAGCGACTGTCCCCCACTGTGGCCCCTGGAACTCTCAGTGGTCTTCATCATCTACTGACCAGGACCAGACCTGCTTAGCTTCACAGATCTAACCAGATCAGCCAATCACAGGCTGGTATGGACACAATAATATACTGTGGTGTAATTGTTTTACATTTGTGCTATTGAACGTACCCTAGAGCTGTTGTTAGGATCAGCCAATAGAATGTGTATATGTCTATGTCCTGCTCTGTTGATTCACTCACATTGCTGCATCGCAACAAAGCGCGAGTGCTAAATTCTGTTGCGCAGGGGAGCGATCTCAGTGGTCCCTCCCACTTGGTCTCAGGAGCGGTTCTACTCCAGGTACTTTCTGGTCCCCAAACGAGGAAGGTCCGGAATCCATCCCATCATGGACCTTACGGGCCCTGAACAAGTGCCTCAGGAAATACACCTTCAGGATGCTCACGCATTCCTCCCTACTGCGTCTGGTCTAACCTCAGAGAAGCAAATGTTTGCGTTTCAATATATCCTTCTCACATAAAGTACCTACAGTTTGCTTTCCGGGGGATGTGATACGAATACCGCGTCCTCTCGTTCGGCCTCTCTTAGATCCCGAGGGTGTTTGTGTGCAGCACGGATGCTGCTATCGCTCCACTGAGGAGGTGGTGCATTGAAATGGCTACGTACCTGGACGATTGGCCACTTTTGGCACAATCAGAGGTGGTGCACATGCGCATTTTGCTGGATCACCTGTCAAATCTGGGATTTGTGGTGAATGTGAAAAAGTGCATGTTGTCCCCTACACAGGAAATAATGTTCCTGGGTCTGTCCCTGCACTCAGCGCCGTTCACCACGTGTCTTTCACCGGAGCGGGTGAAGACGTTCAGGGTGTGTCTCAAATAGTTTCGAATGGGCAAATCTGTTCAGTTAAGATTGTGTCTTCGTTTACTTGGGTTGATGGCTTTGGCCATCCTCGTGAATTTCCAACTGTGGGTGGCCTCACATGGGCTTGATCCTGTGCGTCATAGAGCACGGAGAGTTTTGGTTACGCCAGAGTGTGGCGCGGCTCTGCGCCGGTGGTGTGCCCCGGGCTTCCTGACGAATGGGGAGCCTATGGGCATCATTACGTCTAGGAAGGTGATCTCCACGGACGCCAGCCTGACAGGCTGGGGTGGAACCCACGAGGGCAGGGCTGTGAGGGGTCGCTGGGATGCGATCTTCCAGTGCACTCAAATAAATTACTTGGAACTGTCAGCGGTGTTCATCTCGGTGATCTACTTCCTTCCGTCTCTCAGGGGACATCATGTCCTGGTGAGGATGGACAATACTACGGCAGTGGCATTCATGAACCATCAGGGTGGGTTGCGTTCATTTCGGTTGCTGTCACTGGCACGCAGACTGATCCTGTGGAGTGTTGGGCATCTCCTCTCGCTGAGAGCGATGCATGTCCCGGGGATCATAAACGTGGGCACTGACCTGTTATCCAGGGGCGCGCCGCTTTATGGGGAATAGAGACTGCACCCAGAGGTGTGGGTGCCGCTGCGCATGGACCTGCAGGGGAGGGGCACAGTTTTCCACCCGCGTCCAGACCGTCTGGTGTTGTGGCTGACCTCCACCTTACAGAGTGCCCGAGCCCCCTCCACTAGATCTCTTTATGACTCTTGGAGGAGGCTGTTTGAGGGGTGGTGCCTCCAGACCGCTGGTGCCACTGTGGGATCTGGCGGTGGTTTTGGAGGGACTTAGGGTTAGGGTTAGGGTTAGGAGGCGGGCCTGAAGTTTGCGTCTGTTAAGGCTTTCTTGTTACTGGCTCTGGTTTTGGCCAAGAGTGTCAGTGACATCCATACGCTCTCGGTTCATTCGTCGTGCGCTTAGCTTTTCCCAGGTGATACAAGGATCATCCTGAGACCCAACCCGGCCTTTGTGCCGTAGGTTGTGGGCTCGTGTTCTCCTATTGACCTTTTCAGCCTCACAGGGTGAGCAGTGTCCTGTTCGTGTGATCCACACTTATATGGATATGACGAGGAGCCTCAGGAGGAGCGATCAGCTGTTTGTCTCCTGGGCCAATTCCCGCAAGGGAAAGCCTGTTACTAAGCAACGCCTGTCACACTGGATGACTGGAAGCTATTGCTTTGGCTTACTCATGTAGGGTCTACAGCCGCCTCCCGGTCTGCGTGCATACTCGACTCGGGGTCTTGCCACATCGTGGGCTTTGTTCAGGGGAGTGTCTGTTGGACCTCGCCCCTCACGTTTGTCCGCTTTTACATGCTGGACGTTTCCTCTTGGAAACGAGCGGTTTTACTGTCCTGATGTGATCAGACTTCTGCCCTGGAGGCTGACACCAATCGATAAGCATGTCTGCACTACGGGAGTTTCCATATCCCATAGTGAGACATCTCACTAAATGTTATGAATAGAACCAGGGTTATATACATAACCTAAAGTTATTAAGAGTTTGTAGAACTAAGTAGATGCTAATTAATTATAGCAGCTTTCATCTGTATGCCAAAAAAAAAGAGTTTTGGTGAAATTCATCCGTTATTCATAGTCATAGCATCGACCTATTGGTGAAAGGAAATCAAAAGCATTATATTTGCACAGAACATTGCAGTGTCGGTCGTGAACGAACCGCCGGCTCCTGATTGGGGGCTTCTTTGTTCCTCTCTCTTGTTTCTCTTCAAGCCGCATTTGATTGGTCAATATGTGTGTGCGTCGTCTCTGTCTGTGCTGAGCAGACGGGGGAGGGGCTAAGGTTTCAAATTAGCATAAGCCCCGTAGTTAGTGAGCGGGCATGGGTTAGACACTCGTGCTCCCTCTACACTGTAAAATATAATAAGTTGACTTTACTTAAAAAAATATGCAAACTTGCTGCCTTAAAAAAAGTAATTTATGTTGATGTAAAGGAATTACATTTGATTAACTTAACTTTTGTGAGTTTGCAGCACTAAAATTAACCTAAATAATTGGATTATAATAACTTGTTTATTTTAAGTTTGCAGCACTCAAATGAACTTAAATACATTAGATTATAATAATTCATTATTACATATATTACAATAACTATTGTGAGATTTCACTACTCAAGTGATAGCTTAGTTCACTTTAGTTTTCTAAAACAATTCTACAATAGAATAGAACATAAAAACACATTAACAGTAATGACCCCAAAAACACAATGAATGGAAAAAACTCAATGGATTAACAGTGGAATTAAAATGTATTTTAAAATGCTCAACAATGCATTAAACAGGACACATTAGCACTGGACAAGCTGAAGACTGTTCTGTTAAAGGGATCCTCCACTGTTTTTATAAATGTGGCCTAAAACCTATAAAATGTCCTTATTGATGTTTTAGATCAACCCAAAGCAGCACAAGTTGTTATTTTAACTGAAAAAGCTGTTAAATGATCCTGAATAATTCACTCCAATAGAACACAATGAGCTAACCGTGGCTAACACGTCATCAATCACGTGATTTCAAGATGGCGGCGCACGGGTCGTAAAATGGTAAAGTAGTCTCATTTTTAAAAGTCAATAAAACAAATATAGTACAAAATAATGTTTTGTTAGACATAGATCTATTAATAAGGACATTTTAAAGATCTTTTTAATGCTCAGTATGAAATGATCAATCAGCATTTTGATTACAAACATACTATTCTAAATGGTACATTTTAGAATGATCAGTTTTTACAGTAATGTAAGAAAACAACTATTTTTCAGCCGAACAAGTCAGTTTTGAGTATGTACTACATTATTTTAATTAAACATTAGCAATTAAAAACTGTTACTGACCTGGCAACATGTTCAAGTTTTGGACAAAAAAACCATTAAAGAAATAAGCTCCCTCTATAAAAATGCACAATATAAAACAATCATGTTGCTGAAATAATTACAAGAAACAATGTTTTCAGAGCAAATCTCAGAGAATCTTTATAAAATAATCACTGTTACTTAAGTAGCTCAGGGTTATGTTTGGTGTCTATACATAGTATAAGTAACAACATGAAACAAACAAAAATCAGCTCAGATTTATCTGATAATAGTGATCAACACTGGTTTCATTGTTTACACAACATGGATAAAATAAATAACTCTTGTTCAAACACTACAAATACATTTGAAATTCAAATTTCAGTTGAACATTATACCCAGAACAGTCAACAATTCAAATTAGAAATTTTGAATAGAAATAAGAACAATATTCTGACACTGTATCAACTGGCCTACGTCAGCAGTTTGTTTTAGTGGGAGGGGTTTGTTTCCCAATCCAATCATGACTGCTTGAATGAACTTGAGCATGCTTGCTATGCATTGTGGGTAATCTACGTGAAGGACATATGAGGCAGCCTGCCTGGAAAAGTCTCCAACATTGTCCATGACAGTATTTCACTGCATTCAGAGGCTGAGCATCGTCATGACAACAGTCAGCACCCCAACTGTCACTGAGGTCACTTCCTCTTCTTTCACTGTACCCTGTAAAAGAAGCACACAACTATCTTTTAAATCTGGCCTTCTTTTGGTGCAACGCCAAATTAATTCACTTTGTATTTTAATTTTGTAAAGTTTTTCAGAGTGAAAAATGACAATTTATATCCTTATTTCAGGGTTCCCACACTTTTTTTTTTTACAATGTTTTTTCAACACTTTTCCAAAATATACGCAATGTACACACAAGTGTGGATTAAAATAGGCTATATTTCCAAAACACTTAAATTATTCCATGACTTTCAAGACAACAATCATTTTTTTCAAATTCAGTAACTTTTCCATGTATTTCATGACCGTGGGAACCTTTTAGATTCTGATCATTTATGACCAGAATCCACCTGATTCTGATCAACTGAAAATAATGATATTTTAAATATAGTAAATATGATTTGACAATAAATTGAATGTTTCTTCTTTCAATACGTTTCTTACATAACAAGTGTTGTAGACGTCACTGGAGTCATCACAGAGTAGAATATGAAGATCTTTGAGGACAACAGAGCAAAGTGCTGGAGACTAAAAATACACAGAACAGACATAAATTAAGAACTTTGTTGTGTATTTACTGTAATAGTGAAGGCTTATATTAGATACAGGGCTTTCATTTTATTAGTATTTTATTTTATTTTTTTTATTTATTCAGTTTATTTCCGACATGGTTACATTCACTTTTTTTTTTTTTTTTTTCTTTTTTTGTACATGCCGAAAAAGGAGACGAGAGAAGCAGTTTGCTTATCTGGGTCCCGTCCCCTGTTTTACCATCGCAAATTTACATGGGTTTACATGTCTCTCTGGTCAAACATTCTTGAGTTGTTCTGAACAGTCCTTTTTTGTGTATTCTCATCTGTAGTCAGTGTTGTCTTGTTTTTATTCCTCCTCCTCTCTATCGTTGTTCGTGTTGGCCTTGTTCCCTGCCAGACGTTGTTAGCATTCCTCCAGTTCAAGAATAGTTCCTCTTTCGAAGGTGTTTGGAAGGTTTTTCCCTTTTCATCCATAATGTCACCACTCGGGAATGTCTCTTTTGGACACACAAGTTTGCAGCTTGTTTTGTCTCTACATCAAGGTTAATCCAGCTGTTGTTAGTTCTATTGGCAGTGTTGTATTTTCAACTGTTAGATTTAACTTGTATAAACACATTATTATATCTTAGTTCATAAGCAAGGTAGTAATTTCATTGTACAAGAAAACGTGTTTCTAACTGCACATATGACAATAAACACTTTGAATTTAAATTTAATGTAATCCTTAATCACCCCACCACCTAGCAATTGAAATGAATAAATGACAGACCTTTTTTACTCTTGGTTTCCACATTTAATTCAGTCTCCGTAAAATAATCACAGTCTGAGTTTTGTTTCCAGTGTTTATATAGATCTGGGTCCATATCCATGATTACCATCAGTAATGTTGTTGTTTAGGTGGATCCTTCGTATTTTCCCAAGTCTTCCATCGTTTTGATGAGAACTGGTTTTCCGTCCTCTTCTTCCAGGATGTAAATCCTGCAGTTTTTTGACCAAGTCTTCACAATCTTTCCTTCTTTTTTTATTTGGCGTGCCTTCCATGCAATGCTTGCATTTTGTTTCGTCAGGTTTTCATTGATGTACACCTTCGTTCCCTTGAGTTTATTTCTTTGCTTGAGTATTTCTCCTTTGAATTTCATATTCGTGAAGGTTATTTTTACAGCGCTGTTATCATTTTTCTTTGGCAGGAGATGGCAGGAGTTGATGTTGTCAGGGTTCAGGACAATGTCCTTCGACTCCAGGTAGTCAATGACCTGTTGTTCAATCGATTTTGTTTCTTCGTCACTCCTGGGTTTTATCTTTAGGCCTGTGATGATGACATCTTTCTCTCTTTCCTTTTGTTCCAGCTGTTCAACCCTGGCGTTCAACAATTTTATCTCTTCAGCATTTCTTTCATTCTTTTCTTTCAGTACCTTTGCTTCACTTTGTAGGTTTTCCAGTGCGTTTTCCAGCGTCTTTTCCAACGACTTTATCTCGGCAGATAGGTTTCGTAGACCCTCGCGTATCGTCTCCTTGACCTCTTCCAAACCCGAATTGGGTTCTGAAGGGCCTCCCTGTGGTTTTTTCACCATTTTCCTTCAGTCTTGGGCCCAATTTTTCAGGCTGTTCAGCTGTAGCCAAGGTCGTGTTATCGGAGCAAATGAAAAACACGTCTGCTCTCTCCAAAGACCAGAGACAAAGTTGATATAATTGGTAATATCTCATTTTACACATCCCACCTTCCCTGTAAACATTTTTATTGTTAATACAAACTCAACATTTTAAATAAATGCAAATGAAAAGTGCCGGTTCATGCATTACGCAGAAAAAAATGACTCACTTGAAATATAAAAACAACCATATTGTTGGGCTTGGGCGGTAATACCGTAAACTGCAGTGTCATAAAAATACCACAGATTCAAACTTGCCATTTCAAAAATGAAAAAATAAACATTTAAAAATAAAAAAATGCAACGCAGTTCTATTTGCCAAGTCACTAAACTTTCTGAACGTCACACAGGCAAAATGGTCGGACGCCTATTAGACAGAAAACTTAAGCCTCTATAAAGAAAATGTGTAAATTTATTTACCAAAGGAAATACTCCAGAAACGTGATTTATAATCATTAGAAATCACCCAAAAACACAATGATTGTGGAAATGTTTGTGTCGTTGCATGTATGAGCGCTGGGTGTGTTCATGTGTGTGTGTGTGCTTGTTGCCATGGCGACAGTTTGTGTGATTACTAACAGTAGGGCTTGGCGATTTTGCCTAAAAAAAATCTCTTATTTTTTAAAGAGCAGAAAATATGGTGGTGATGTGACTTTAAGATCATTTAATACTTTTTAAGGCCTTTTATTTGTAAAAAGAATATTTAGGACTTTATAAAGACACGTTTGGTGACACTGTCTGAGTCATAATTTTAATTAGTCACGGTAATACTGTATACAGCGGTAAATCGGGAGGAGGTTTGACGGTATTTGTACTTTTTTGTTACGAAGAATGACAAACTGAGAGTGACATAAAACCTGTGGATGAGTCGTACATACAGTAACGGGTATAGATGGTGTGAAAGGATTTTAAAAAACATTTTTAAATTGTTGAAGTGAATAAGTCAGTGAACTCATGGGTTGATACGATCACCAGAAGAAAACATCTGTCCTGCTTGTTCTCCATAGCAACAAAGCAGAGAGCTATAGTGTGACACAGGTCTATACAGTGCATTGTCATCAACAATTATGATGTCGTGTAAATGACTTAAAAAAACATAAAAGGACTCTTACCATCCAGTTCATGTCCTGTCCTTCCTTTTTTGGACTTGAAAGATGAATGAAGCGTGTGGTGTGTTGGTCTAGAGCTTCATTTATAGAAGTTCCTTCAACATTCTTATTCATGATGAGATTAAACCTGAAAAATGGATGGGGGGGGGGGGCATCAAT